>NC_072461.1:29411408-29441408 GCF_027596085.1 Anoplopoma fimbria | reverse complement strand
ATGAAGTGTACAAGTATCCGATTGTATTGATAAATTCAGTGTACAGGTATCAGATTGTTTCGATAAATGCAGTGTACAGGTATCAGAGTGTATAGATAAATGCAGTGTACAGTTGTCAGAGTGTATCGATGAATGCAGTGTACAGGTATCAGAGTGTATAGATAAATGCAATGTACAGGTATCAGAGTGTATCGATGAATGCAGTGTACAGTTATCAGAGTGTATAGATAAATGCAATGTACAGGTATCAGAGTGTATCGATAAATGCAGTGTACAGGTATCTATGTATAGATAAATGCAGTGTACAGGTATCAGAGTATATAGATAAATGCAGTGTACAGTTTCAGAGTGTATCGATGAATGCAGTGTACAGGTTTCTATGTATAGATAAATGAAGTGTACAGGTATCAGATTGTATCGATAAATGCAGTGTACCGGTATCAGAGTGTATCGATAAATGCAGTGTACAGGTATCTATGTATAGATAAATGCAGTGTACAGGTATCAGAGTGTATCGATGAATGCAGTGTACCGGTATCAGAGTGTATCGATAAATGCAGTGTACAGGTATCTATGTATAGATAAATGCAGTGTACAGGTATCTATGTATGGATAAATGCAGTGTACAGGTATCTATGTATAGATACATGCAGTGTACAGGTATCTATGTATAGATACATGCAGTGTACAGGTATCAGAGTGTGGTTTACTGAAACTTTAAACACTAGTTTTTGTTTTCTGTTTCAGGACCAGTTTGATAACCTGGAGAAACACACCAGCTGGGGAATTGACTTCCTTGAAAGATACAGCAAGTTTGTGAAAGAGAGAGCCGATATTGAGCTGAGCTACGCCAAACAGATAAGGTACTTACATCACCTGTACGTCACCTATACACACATATTTATTAATGTATTAATATTCAAGCATCTCGCTCTCCTCTCACACTGCAGACTGGGGCCGATGGACGATGGCGTCGTCCATCAGTTCCTACTCTCTACCTTTCCCTCACTTGTCTCTCTCTCTGTCGTCCTGTCTGTCTGCAGGAGTCTGTCTAAGAAGTATCATCCCAAGAGAAGCAGAGAGGATGAGAGCAGGTCAGCAGACATGTTTCTTCCTCAACATTTTATCATTCTGGGGATTTTCCTGTTGCTATAAATATGACTCAGTGAGGAAACTCACCTCAAATTCATGTTTGGTGTGTAGAGTGACGATAACAATATAGACTGGGTGAAGTTTATATGTTAATTAAATAGCAGCTTTAAGGTGTGTGATTGGTTGGTAAAGGTACAGCTGGTTTGTTGTTGGTTGGTTGTTGCAGGTACACCTGGTGTTTGGCGTTTTCAGCGACTCTCCGTCAGCTGAATGAACTCGCTGTTCAGAGAGAAGAACTTGCTGAAAACCTCAACACACAAATCGTTTGTGAGCTGACACGATACACACAGGAAGTAAAGTCTGAGAGGAAGACTGTGAGTAAACCAACAAACAAAGAAACACACACACACACAGGAACAGAAGACCGTAAACAAACAAACAAACAAACAAACAACCAAACACTGAATGAGGCCCATCACTCCTGAGAAACACATCAACTCAGTGACCATACTATATGTTTCCTAAGCCTATGTTCTTCATCACACACAAATATAATAGAGATTATGTTTGGTAACAAAACATAACAGGAAAAAATAAAGCTGCAAGCATCAATCCTTTATCAAGCTCTTTCTTGGCCAACAAGGAAGTAGATCAGTTGGCATCACTTGTCTCACCTTTGTTAAGTTAGATAGGTGCAGTGTACAGGTGTTTGTTCAGGTCTGTACTGCAAGTGGCCATCCAGTTTAATCAGGATTCCCCAAAGACAACTGAAGTATGGTACTTTATCTTCTAAGCCTGCCCTTTGTGAAGACTTTCTGGTGGCAACCATGTTTTTGGACCAATCTTGCTCATTCATAATATAAATGTGTATCTCAGTCTCACAATGTAGTAAAACCAAATGGGCTGATACAATCAAAATCCCAAAAAGAAGATTTCCCATTATTGTTTTCACATTATACAAATTGGCAAAAGAATCAACCATTGCACCTTTTTCTTAATCAAGAGGCTTTTTTGTAGTTGGGAAATTCTTTCCACAGGGTTTTGAGGTACACCTTTGTGGTATTTGTGGCGCCCTCTATGGATGGAGATCATAATGCTTTGGCAGACCCCTTCCATGAGGAAAGACTGAAGAATGATTGGACAAAATGTTAATGATTTACCACCAATGTGCTGCTAAACCCTGCCCTTTGCAAAGTTTTGTTGTGTGATAGGGGCCTTTTTTTAACCGATCTTGATCGTTTAAAAAGAAAAGTGTGTCTCAGTCCTACAATGCTGTATACCAAAGAGTTGATACCCTTAAAGTCCAAGAAGGAAATGTCACATTACTGTTTCTCACATTATACAACTAATCCTTTTATGGTCATAGAGGCTTTTTTGTAGAGCGCATTGAGCTGGAGATATGTGCCAAATTTCAAGTAAATGAGAAGGGGTGGTCTTTCCAAATTTCTGCTTAGGGCGTTAAAATAGTGCCACCATGTTTCATCTTTCTAGCTCGTTCCAGCTCACAGTAATTCAAGCCGATACGCCAGACAACAAATAATAATTGGATAAATATAGTGGCAAGTCCTGGCTCTAAACCTTTTTTCGCTCCCAGAACGAATAAGCTCAACTGTTAACAAATCCTCTCAAAAGGAAAAGGTTAACTAGAAACCATCTGATAAAACCCAACAGAAAGCACTGTTCAATCGTGCTTCATCAATGAGTCCGTCGTTAACGTTTTGTTCTATGATAGAAAATAGGTCGGTAAATATGAAAAATACTTGTTCTAAATGTTTTACATCGTCCTTCACAGCCTTGTTGTGTTTACTTACACTCTCATGTGACCGTGGTGACGTTCCTTTCTGTGCTAACGTTAACTTACTGCATTCATCATAAAATGGTGTTCATTGTGAAGATTAACTTTATGAACAAAACGTGTAAGTATCATAAACGCTTGTTATCTGCAATTTCCAAAATGCTACCTTCCTGTTGGCTACAAAAACCCCTGCAGCGCTTTGTTTACTAGTTTATGGTATCCAGTATTGTAAAGTCTCCATCAGCCGTCAGTCAAATTACCTGTGGATCTGCCATCCAATCAGAGAGCAGGAGGGTTTCTCTGTCTCATTCATTATTTCTGACGTCTCATAACAAACAGCTGCAGGAAGACACACACACACACACACACACACACACACACACACACACACACACACACACACACACACACACACACACACACACACACACACACACACACACACACAGTTAAAACGAGGTCATTGACAAACACATTCCAGTGTTCAGACCTGCTGTGTGGAAGTAATGTAGACACTGAAGTAAGTGTGTGTGTGTGTGTGTGTGTGTGTGTGTGTGTGTGTGTGTGTGTGTGTGTGTGTGTGTGTGTGTGTGTGTGTGTGTGTGTGTTATAAGTATATCTACATTTTCCGTCAGAATAAATACAAAGAACATGGAAATTAAGACTTCTTCTTTAATTTCAAATTAAAAAAAGAAAGACAAAATAAAATATGTAAATGTAATTATAAAACAAAGGAGGAGGTCTGACCAATGGAATACAAATGTGTGGACCAGTTTCCGTTTTGTTGTTTTGCAGCATTTCCAAGATGGCCGCCGTGCCCAGCAGCACATTGAGAGCTCCTGGAAACAACTGGAGTCTGTGAGTGACATCTGACCCCGCCCACCAACACACATTGACACGCCCACCAGTACATGTTGACCCGCCCACCAACACACATTGACCCACCAACCAGCACATGTTGACCCGCCCACCAACACACATTGACATGCCCACCAGTACATGTTGACCCGCCCACCAACACACATTGACCCAACAACCAGCACATGTTGACCCGCCCACCAACACACATTGACCCGCCCACCAACACACATTGACCCGCCAACCAACACACATTGACCTGCCAACCAGCACATGTTGACCTGCCAACCAACACACATTGACCCGCCCACCAACACACATTGACCCCGCCCACACACACAACACAACGACTAAAATAGACCTTATTGATTTGAAAATGATGTACACCATTTTATCACTTTCTTTTCGCTAAATATTCATATAAACCGACTCAAAATAACTAGTTAAAGGAGGTCAAACACGCCGACGATGTTTTTATTCATCCTGTGTTTTGTTGAATTGTTGTCATTTTGTTCACCAGAGTAAACGTCGGTTTGAGCGTGACTGTAAGGAGGCGGAGCGAGCTCAGCAGGTCTCCGACAGAATCGACCTCGACAACAAGACGGACGGAGAGAAGGTGGATTAACGTTAATGTGAATATGAATGAACACAGACTGATGCTGACAGGATACCTGAGAGTACAGTAGTAGTCTGTGTGCTTCATACTATAGTTATGTTCAAAGTGCTACTCCATACTTAAGAAACATGAACATTTATTCTGAGTTAAATCAACAACAACAAGATCGAACACTCCAGGAGGAGCAGAGTAACCGTTGATATGTTATCATATTGTTATTATGATCATAATGATTGGCTGGTAGTCGTCACACAGCTGTGAATGAGCCAATGAATGTTAGGTATGAATGAAATAGCTGATAGCAATCATGACTGAAATATCAGATATCTGATCTCTGAGAAGACAAAGTGAAACCTGATAGTTCAAACCTCATCAACAATGTAACAGAGAGGTCATTTTATATTTTGGTGGAACATCAGTGCTGTTATCGAACTAATTTGAAATCTGTCTGTCTGTCTGTCTGTCTGTCTGTCTGTCTGTCTGTCTGTCTGTCTGTCAGCGCTGCTCACTGAAGGTAAGCTCCTTTCACATAATTATTTAAAACTCAATATATGTGTTTCATTTTATTATATTTTGGAGTGTATTTGAGCAGAGTTTTTCAGTTTACAGTCATTACATGTATTTAGTGTGGCCCTATGAGCCCCATGAACTGTAATGTAAAACACATTCAATTAGAAAACAACTAAGAAAGAAAAACTGTGCGCAGCATTAAGAAAATATGCTGCGAAATTCAGAAACGCTGCAGGTAGCTCACACAATAGTGGAAACCAGGGGACATGAAAACGTGATACACACTGCTGGGACTAATAAAGGATTATCTTATCTTATCTTATCTTATTAAAATGTGATACACACTGCTGGGACACACTTCTTTGTGAAGTTATTGAAGTCAGCTGTCTGTAAGTGGTGTTTGACAATTTGTTTCCATGTTTAGTATACATATACTATGTATATATTTTTAATATATACATTTAAATATGTATGTATGTATGTGTGTTTATATATATATATATATATATTATATATATATATATTATATATATATATATTATATATATATATATTTTTTTATATATGTATTTGTATATGTATTGATATATTGTATAAAATCTCTCCTGGTTTCAGGCTCGGCAGACGGCTCAACAGAAAAAACAAGCTGCTGAAGAGTCCAGGAAAGACTATGTGACCAGTTTAAACCAGTTTAACCAGGACCAGCACCAGCACTATCACACCCTGGTACCAGTTATATACCAGGTAAAACAACAGTACCAAACACTAATACTAGTTATATACCAGGTAAAAACACAGTACCAAACACTGGTACCAGTTATAAACCAGGTTAAACAACAGTAGGACACATTGGTACGAGTTATATACCAGGTAAAACAACAATACCAAACACTGGTACCAGTTATATACCATGTACAACAACAGTACCAAGCACTGGTACCAGTTGTATACCAGGTAAAACAACAGTACCAAACAGTGGTACCAGTTATATACCAGGTAAAACTACACTACCAAACACTGGTACCAGTTATATACCAGGTAAAACAACAGTACCAAACACTGGTACGAGTTATATACCAGGTTAAACAACGGTACCAAACACTGGTACCAGTTATATACCAGGTAAAACAACAGTACCAAACACTGGTACCAGTTATATACCAGGTAAAACAACAGTACCGATCACTGGTACCAGTTATATACTAATTCAATTCAATTCAGTTTATTTTGTATAGCCCAGAATCACAAATTACAAATTTGCCTCAGAGGGCTTTACAATCTGTGCACATGCGACATCCTCTGTCCTTCCCTCACATCCTCTGTCCTTCCCTCACATCGGCACAGGAAAAACTCCCCTAAAAAACCCCTTTAACAGGGAGAAAAAAGGAAGAAACCTCTGGGAGAGTGACAGAGGAGGGATCCTTCTCCCAGGATGGACAGAATGCAATAGATGTCATGTGTACAGAATGAACAGCACAACAGAGATACAACACATTCAATGTATATGACATAAATTATTCATATAATAAGACTACTTATAATAACAGCAGCAATTATTATAGTAGAATTATAATTATGAAATAGGGATAGTAATGTGATTAATAATAATAATCAAAGTAGCAGTGGGTGTCAGTCGGCTCACAGCAGGAGGCATGACTACGGTCCAGGTACCACAACGATTCATGGAAACCTGCAGAGCGAGAAAGCAAAAAGGGCTTCAGGGTGGAAGTAAAGCTAAAATGCTTAATGGTACAGGTAATAGTAATAGTAATGTGACTAGTAATAATAATAGTGGTAGTAGTAGTGGGTGTCAGCAGGGCCACAGCAGGATGCACGACCACGGTCCAGGTACAGCCACGATTTATAGAAGCCTGCGAAGCGAGAAAGCACAAAGACTCCAGGGTAGAAGCAAGTCAATAAGCGTAATAGTACAGGCAATAATAATAGTAATGTGACTAATAATGATAGTGGTAGTAGTAGTGGGTGTCAGCAGGGCCTCAGTAGGTGGCACGATGACAGTCCAAATATAACCCCGATTCCTGGGAACCTGCGAGGCGAGAAAGCACAAGAACTCCGGGGAAGAAGCAAAATCAGTAATGTGCATAAATAGGAGATTAATACATAAAGAGGGAGTGAGAGAAGAGGAGAGAGGAGCTCAGTGTATCCTAGGTAGTCCCCCGGCTGTCTAGGCATATAGCAGCATATCTAGGGGCTGGGCCAAGACGAACCTGAGCCAGCCCTAACTATAAACCTGAACCAGCCCTAACTATAAGCGCTATCAAAAAGGAAGGTCTTAAGCCTGCTCTTAAAAGTGGTGAGTGTGTCTGTCCCCCGGACTGAAACTGGAACCTGGTTCCACAGAAGAGAAGCCTGATAACTGAAGGCTCTGGCTCCCATCCTACTTTTATATACTCTAGGAACCACAAGTAACCCTGCATTGATTGAGCGCAGCTCTCTAGTTGGGTAATATGGAACTATAAGTTCCTTAAGATAAGACGGTGCCTGGCCAGTTAGAGCTTTGTAGGTAAGTAAAATAATTTTAAATTCTATTCTTCATTTAACAGGGAGCCAGTGCAGAGAAGCTAATACTGGAGTAATATGATCTCTTTTCTTAGTTTTTGTTAGAACACGTGCTGCAGCATTCTGGATCAACTGTAAAGATCTGAGAGACCTATTAGAGCAGCCTGATAATAAGGAGTTACAGTAATCTAGTCTAGAGGTAACAAATGCATGAACTAGTTTTTCTGCATCGCTTTGAGACAGGATTTGCCTGATTTTCGCAAAGTTACGTAAATGCAAAAAGGCTGTCCTTGAGATCTGTTTTATATAAGAGTTAAAAGACAGATCCTGATCAAAGATAACTCCAAGGTTCTTAATGGTAGTGCTGGATGCTAGAGCAATGCCATCTAGAGAAACTATATCGTTAGATAATTGATTTTGAAGGTGATCTGGGCCTAGTAGGATAACTTCTGTTTTTTCAGAGTTTAACATTAAGAAGTTACAGGTCATCCAGGTTTTTATGTCCGTAAGACATGCTTGAAGTTTAGAGAACTGGTTAGTTTCGTCTGGCTTAATTGATAGATATAACTGGGTATCATCTGCATAACAATGAAAGTTTACTGAGTGTTTTCTGATAATATTCCCCAAGGGAAGCATATATAAATAGGTCCAAGAACAGACCCCTGTGGAACTCAGTTATATACTAAGTATATGGTTCGTCATGGTTCTGTGTTTGCAGCGTATCCAGGACATGGAGGAGCGGCGGATTGAGAGGATCTGTGAAGCGATGCGTTCATCAGCTGAGGCAGAGAGAAAAGTTCTTCCTGTTGTGAGTCGCTGTCTGGACGTCATGATGGATGCTGCTGAGGGTATCCAGCCCAGGATGGTGAGTCTCCTCTGGGCTGAAATCTGGGTAGAAGTCCCTGGATGTTTTCATGTCCTGGTTCCTGTTATATAACAAACCAGATAATAAGAACACACTTATGAACGTGGGTCCAGTGAAGTGCTGAACCATAGAGGTCTTCAAATCAAACAGTCAGAGTCAGAGTAACTCCTAAACAAATGCTGTTTAAATAACCTCTGTCCATCTGTCTGTCTGTCTGTCTGTCTGTCTGTCTGTCTGTCTGTCTGTCTGTCTGTCTGTCTGTACATCTGTCTGTCTGTCTGTCTGTCTGTCTGTCTGTCTGTCTGTCTGTCTGTCTGTCTCTCTGTCTGTCTGTCTGTACATCTGTCTGTCTGTCTCTCTGTCTCTCTGTCTGTCTGTCTGTCTGTCTCTCTGTCTGTCTGTCTGTCTGTCTGTACATCTGTCTCTCTGTCTGTCTGTCTGTACATATGTCTGTCTGTCCATGTGTTCATCTATCTGTCTGTCCATCTGCTTGTCTGTCTGTCTGTCCATCTGTCTTTCTGTCCATCTGTCTGTCTGGCTGTCTGTCTATCTGAACATTGTCTCCTACAGAATGAAAACTAAACCCAGCAGCTGCAGCACTGAAACTGTTCCTCAGGTTTCACTGCTCGCTCACTCACTCACCCACTCACCCACCCACCCACTCACTCACTCACTCACTCACTGATGACTTGTCCTTTCAATTTATTTTCTTTGTTTCCTTTGATGGTCTGCACGGTGGTGTAGTGGTTAGCACGGCACCTCACAGCTAGAGGGCCCCAGGTTTAATTCCCGGTCTAGACGCCCTCCTGTGTGGAGTTAGCATGTTCTCCCCGTGTCAGCGTGGGTTCTCTCCGGGTTCTCCGTCTTCCTCCCACAGTCCCATGACATGCAGCTGAGGTTAATTGAAGACTCTAAATATCCTGTAGGTGTGGATGTGAGCGTGAATCTGTATATGTGTCAGCCCTGTGATAGAGTGGTTACCTGTCCAGGTGAACCCTGCCTTCAACCAATGACAGCTGAGCTTTATGAGGTCATAATGTAACTTTAAGAGGTCTCAATGTAACTTTATGAGGTCACAATGTAACTCTATGAGGTCACAATGTAACTGTATGAGGTCACAATTGTAGCGTTGTTTATGACTACGTTAAAATAAAATATTGCTTACGATAACAATTGCGGGGCACCACTTCTGAATGGAAAAAATAAAAATATGATCAATAATTTGGTAACAAATTATCCAGTCTCAAAATCTCAGGCGTAAGTCCTGATTTCAGTGACCTTATAGCTCACACCTTTTGAATCAATATGACAGACTTGGCGATATATGGGTAATTTATTAAAAAGGTAATATAATGAATGTACGACAAGATTATTAATTAAAGAACAATACAAAACATGAATGAATGGATTTCAGGTAATCAAGCAATATTATATCAAATAGTGAAGGAAAGTTGCAGGTCTCCTCTTTCTCCTATCCCTGCTCTATCTGGTCAATCTATATTATTATTCAGAGCTTCTATATCTCCTACACCAACTCTGGATCACAGTATGGTTGAAATGTTCCTACTTTGTGCCGAGGGGCCCGGATGCCTTTTGCGGGTCTCTGCCGTTGCTTCAGCGGTCCTGGTGGTTTCAGCTCTGCCGTCGGACTCTCCGGTCCGTCGGAGGTGAAGAGGGTGAAGTGGACCGGTGTCTCTCAGCTGGCTCCTGGGTTCTCCCTCAGTCAGCGGGCAAAAGTCTCTGAATTCTTTGTGTCTTGCTTCAAGACGGGCGTTGGATCCGGTCCGGTGTTTGGAGAGGGATATAGCTCTGAATAGTTCGATAACTGAGGCTACTCGTTGATATTCTCTAACTAATCTCGTTTTGGCCTAAACGATAATAATTAAAGTTGATGTCTCACGAGATCAACAGATGTTCACTAAAAATAAGGCATGTTTAAAAGAATGATTCTAAGATGCTCAAAGGAGTTTGAGGAGGAAAAATACTGGCAAAACTGCTGTTCTAAAATAAAATAACACTTAACAAGACGCCTAACACGGACAAAAACGAAAAGGACAAGAGGACAAGAAGAATAAAAAAAATAAGAGAGCGAACAAAGCAAATCTCCTGGTTTTATCTGTTCAAGATAGGTGTCGGGTCCCAGGGGGTGGCTTGATTTTATGGCTTTGTTTTTGTCAAGATTTGGGATTCCTTTGTCCCTAGTGTCGGCGGTCTTGTTTAGTAAATTGACTAATCTAACATTTTAAACAAATAACCCACATACTTTTCTTCACTATGAGTTTAACAGACCTTACACACTTGTACGGATACAGAGATGGGATTTCAGTTACATACATTTGGTATACAGGATTAACAGAGGTCATGCATGTCCGATATGTGTTATTTCCAATTGACCACTGGAGGGCAATATGGTCACATGATGAGTCCGATCTGAAATATATGAAAATGAATTTAACTCTGTTTTCCACTCCACAACTACGCGAGAAAGACACATTATGCTGAAATCAAATGGGAAATTCTTTGGTTGGGGTTATTGAATGTTTCACAGACTTATGCAGTATTATATAGGGATACAAGGAATAATTGCAGAGATAGGTAGTGTGGTTCCTGTTCTCTTGAGCCAAGGAATATATTGCTCTGTTAGCGTTTTGGTTTAGTTCCTGGCTGTTGTTTACACATAAAAACGAAAGGCATGCTTGAGTGCATCCCTTCAGGTTTGCTGTTCCCGATGTCGCGTTATCAGCTAGAAAAGAGAGGGGGAGGTGAGGAAGAAGGTTATTCATTGGTTCGTATTTCCCGGGCTGACTTGAGATCTTCCTCTCAGCCTGTGGAGTGTCAGAATTGATGCCTTTATGGCTGAAGAGAGGGGGAGAAGAATGCTTAAGTGTATTGAAACCTTCTCTATAGAGATGAAATATCAGAGAGGGGGGAAAAATGAATGTCTCGGGTTGTTAGTCACTTCAGGCCTTTCCACCCTCGCTACACAATGTAACTTTATGAGGTCATAATGTAACTTTATGAGGTCATAATGTAACTTTATGAGGTCATAATGTAACTTTATGAGGTCATAATGTAACTCTATGAGGTCACAATGTAACTTTATGAGGTCATAATGTAACTCTATGAGGTCACAATGTAACTCTGAGGTCACAATGTAACTTCATGAGGTCATAATGTAACTTTATGAGGTCATAATGTAACTTTATGAGGTCACAATGTAACTTTATGAGGTCATAATGTAACTTTATGAGGTCATAATGTAACTTTATGAGGTCTCAATGTAACTTTATGAGGTCACAATGTAACTTTATGAGGTCACAATGTAACTTTATGAGGTCACAATGTAACTTTATGAGGTCATAATGTAACTTTATGAGGTCTCAATGTAACTTTATGAGGTCACAATGTAACTTTATCAGGTCACAATGTAACTTTATCAGGTCACAATGTAACTTTGAGGTCACAATGTAACTCTATGAGGTCACAATGTAACTTTATGAGGTCATAATGTAACTTTATGAGGTCACAATGTAACTTTATTAGGTCATAATTTAACTTTATGAGGTCATAATGTAACCTTATGAGGTCATAATGTAACTTTATGACCTCAGAATGTAACTTTTTGATAGTTTGGCCTTCAGACAACAAAAGAGAGAGACGGAGCTGAAGGTAGAGGAAGAGTTTTTTGAAATGTGAAACGTTGACCAATCACAACAGAGCGGGCTAACTGACCAATCAGAGCAGACTTTGCTTTCTGGAGAGAGGAGCTACAACGGAGCGTTTCAGAGAGCGGGTGAGAAGAGGAGCTGCAGGGCAGAATGATGACAAGCCTATAAAAGTATTATGGGCATTAACGCATGTAAACATGTTGTAACTGTCACTGGAGATAAAAATATCATAATAGGGCCTGTTTAACCCTCTGTGTTCTGATAAGAACCTTCATCAGGCCTGAAGTCAGACGTGTGTGTGTGTGTGTGTGTGTGTGTGTGTGTGTGTGTGTGTGTGTGTGTGTGTGTGTGTGTGTGTGTGTGTGTGTGTGTGTGTGTGTGTGTGTGTGTGTGTGTGTGTGTGTGTGTGTAGGACACCCGTCAGGTGGTGGAGGTCTACAAGTCCGGGTTCGACCCTCCGGGTGACGTTGAGTTCGATGACTACAGCTCCACCATCAGACGGAGCATCTCTGAATCCAGTTACCTCGACAACCGGATGGAGGGGCGGAGACAAAGCAGGAAGCTGTGGCCCTTCATACGGAAGAACAAGGTAGAGTGTACACACATACACACACACAGAGACACACAGAGACACACGCACACACAGAGACACACACACACACACACAGACACACACACAGAGACACACACACACAGACACACAAACACACACACACACACACACACAGAGACACACACACACAGACACACACAGACATACACACACAGACACAGGCACACACACACACAGAAACGCACACACAGACATACACACACAGAGACACACACATACACATACACACACACACACAGACACACACACACAGACACACAGACAGACACACACACAGACACACACACATACACACACACAGACACACAGACATACACACACACAGACACACACACACCGACACACAGAGACACACACACACAGACACACAGAGACACACACACAGACACACAGAGACACACACAGACAGGTACACACACCTGGAGGGCTCCTGGCTGTTCTCACCACTGTTCTCTCTCCCTCCAGCTGTTGACCCTCCTCTCCTCCCCCCGGCAGCCTCCCCCTCCACCTCCGACCTCACCTTCACCTGGGGGCGTGGCTAACAGTCCCCAGTCCCCCCCCTGCCTCCAGAGAACCAATCACACAGCGGCTGAATGACCTCATGACCTCTGGCTCCAGAACCAGGAAGCAGTGTCTGCGCAGCCTCAAGAGAGGGGTACACACTCATGTATATGTACACACATATAAATACACACAAATGTATTTGAGCCCAGAGCTGGGTTGTTAATATTGTCCTGTTTTCTTCATGCTGCTCTCTGATTGGACAGCTGTCACTCAAACTGGTGAGTATCACACCTGTCTGTCTCTAACACTAAGGTGTATGCACCACATTTACTTTTATGATGATGATGATTATGATATGATATTATATGATATATTGTGATAAAATACAATATAATATAATATGATATAATATAATATAATATGATATAATATAATATCCTATAATATCCTATAATATAATATATATTTTAATATATCATATCATATAATATAACATTTAAATTTATTATAAGATATATATAATATAATATAATAATTTATAAAATAATATATTGTAATATAATATAACAAAACATATATTCAATATAATATAATGAAATATAATATAATGAAATGTAATGTAATATATTTTAATATAATGTAATATAATACAATATATTTTAATATAATGTAATGTAATTTAATATAATATAATATAATATAAAGTATTTTAATTTAATATAATATAAAATAATTTAATACAATACAATATAATATCAGAATCAGCTTTATGCATACATGGAATTTGACTCTGGTTACTTACACTCACTGGTACACAGAAAGATAAATAAACAAAAAAATCAAGGAGGTCCAAGAAGAAAAAAGGATAAACATTAACTATTTTGTACACAGAAATATAAAAATGCAAAAGTATATATATGAACATAAAAACACAAAAAACAACGACTCAAATGTAGACAAAAAGTGCAAATATGCAGAGTGCAAGGCTGCTAGAATAAATAAGGAAACAATTTGAATTTAAAGTTACCGGGTTATTGCACATGGATTTGTACCATAAAGAGGATGAATGATTAATTGTTCATGACAGTGACGGCCAGAGGAAAGAAGCTGTTCCGGTGTCTGGTAGTTTTGGTGTACAGTGCTCTGTAGCACCTACCAGAGGGGAGGAGTTGGAACTGGTTGTGTCCGGGGTGTGATGGTCTGCAGAGGTGTTTCCTGCCCGTTTCCTGACTCTGGAGATCTACAGGTCCAGGATGGAGGGCAGGCTGGCACCAATGAGTCTCTCTGAAGACCTGACAGTCCGTTGTAGTCTGTTCCTGTCCTGTTTGGTGGCTATTGTGGATCCCAGAAACCTGAAGGACTCCACGGCCGACACAGTGCTGTTTAGTATGGAGTGTTGGAGGGCTTCTCCTAAAGTCCACTGTCATCTCCACAGTTCTGAGGTTGTTCCGACCCACCAGAGGTCCAGCTGATCAACCTCCCATCTGTATGCAGACTCATCACCGTCCCTGATGAGGCCGATGACAGTTGTGTCGTCTGTGAACTTCAGGAGTTTAACAGATGGATCTCCTGAGGTGCAGTCGTTGGTGTAGAGGGAGAAGAGCAGTGGGGAGAGCAGCAAGTAGTGCAGTGCCATGTTGACTGATCATCCACCGACCTGTTTTCCCGTTTGGAAAACTGCAGGGGGTCCAGCAGGGGGTCCAGCAGGGGGTCCAGCAGGGGGCCCGTGATGGCCTTCAGGTGGGTCAACACCAGATTCTCAAAGGAGTTCATGACCACAGACGTCATTTAATCATTTAGTCATTTAATCCTGAGACGGAGGATTTCTTGTGGACCGGGATGATGGTGGAGCGTTTGAAGCAGGAGGAGACTTCACACAGCTCCAGTGAACGGTTGAAGATCTGCGTGAAGATGGGGGCCAGCTGGTCAGCACAGACTTTCAGGCAGGAGGGTGACACACCGTCTGGGCCGGGTGCCTTCCTGATCTTCTGTCTGTGAAAGAGCCGACTCACATCCTCTTCACACCACAGATGCTGGTGGGGGTCGGATGGGAGAGGTGAGGAGGTGGCAGGGGGTGTAGGTGGTTGATTGATATGAGAGCAGTTGGGGGGTGTGAAGGTTGGCTTGTCAAACCTGCAGTAGAACACATTCAGGTCTTTAGCCAGTCGATGGTTCTCCACAGTGTTGGGGAGTGGTCTCCTGTAGTTGGTGAGTTCCTGCAGGCCTCTCCACACTGACGCAGGGTCGTTGGCTGAAAACCTGTTTTCCAACTTTTCAGTGTAGCACCTCTTTGCTACTCTGATCTCCAGTGTGTGATGGCCTGGTTGTACAGGATCCTGTCCCCACTACTGTAGGCCTCCTCCTTGGCCCGACGAAGCTGCCTGAGTTTGGCGGTGAACCAGGTTTTTTGTTGTTGTATGTGCAGAAGGTTTTGGTCGGCACACACAAGTCCTCACAAAATCTGATGTACGATGTCACAGTGTCAGTGAGCTCATTCAGGTCTGTAGCAGCAGCCTCAAAAACACAATCAGTGCAGACAAAGCAGTCCCGTAACTCCAGCTTTGCCTCGTCGGTCCATCTCCTCACAGTCTTCACTACAACCTCCGTTAATATAGAAGCAGATTTCCTCTCTGCTGAATGTGATCAGACAGGGAGAGCTGGAGACAAAACAAATAAACAAAAACAGAAAAAGTTCTAGAGAGCGCAGTACCGAGGTTGCCATCTTTATGTGTATATATAATATATTTTAATATAATATAATATAACTGTTGCAGGGCTCTGGTCCTGCAGACTGCAGTCATCTTCCTCCTGAACAAAGAAGAAAGAAACTTCAAACCAGAATCAACAACATCAACCAGGAGATCCAGAGAGAGAGAGAGCAGAGGTACACACACACACGTATACATATATATACACACACACATATATACATATACATATATACACATATACATATACACACACACACACACACACATATATATATATATATATATATATATATATATATATATATATATATATATATATATATATATATATATATATATACACACAAACATATACACACACATACAGCGGGTAAAATAAGTATTGAACACGTCACCATTTTTCTCAGTAAATATATTTCTAAAGGTGCTATTGACATGAAACCAGATGTCAGTAACAACCCAAGTAATCCATACATACAAAGAGAACCAAACAAATAAGTTCAGAAATTAAGTTTTGTGTAATAAAATGGAATGACACAGGGAAAAAGTATTGAACACATGAAGAAAGGGAGGTGCAAAAAGGCATGGAAAGCCAAGACACCAGCTGAAATCTATCAGTAATTAGAAAGCAATCCTGCCCATTGTCAGTGCAAATTAATATCAGCTGGTTCAGTCCCACCTGATGGCCTATAAAAAGGTGTCTCATTACCAAGGTGTCACACAAGAAACATCTCATGATGGGTAAAAGCAAAGAGCTCTCTCAAGACCTTCACAACCTTATTGTTGCAGAACATACTGATGGCATTGGTTCCAGAAGGATTTCTAAACTTCTGAATGTTCCAGTGAGCACTGTTGGGGCCATAATCCGGAAGTGGAAAGAACATAATTTCACCATAAACCGGCCACGACCAGGTGCTCCTCGCAAGATTTCTGACAGAGGAGTGAAAAGAATTATCAGAAGAGTTGTCCAAGAGCCAAGGACCACTAGTGGAGAGCTTCAGAAAGACCTGGAATCAGCAGGTACAATTGTTTCAAAGAAAACAATAAGTAATGCATCAACCGCCGTGGCCTGTATGCACGCTCACCACGCAAGACTCCACTGCTGAAGAAAAAGCATGTTGAAGCTCGTTTAAAGTTTGCTGCACAACATTTAGACAAGCCTATGAAATACTGGGAAAATATAGTCTGGTCAGATGAGACCAAAATTGAACTCTTTGGATGCCATAATACACACCATGTTTGGAGGTCAAATGGCACTGCACATCACCCCAAAAACACTATACCAACAGTGAAGTTTGGAGGTGGGAACATCATGGTGTGGGGCTGTTTTTCAGCATACGGCACTGGTAAACTTCATATAATTGAAGGAAGGATGAATGGAAAAATGTACCGAGATATTCTTGATAAAAATCTGCTGCCATCTAGCAGGATGATGAAGATGAAACGAGGGTGGACATTTCAGCAAGACAATGATCCCAAACACACAGCCAAAGAAACTCAATTGATTTCAGAGAAAGAAAATAAAGCTGCTAGAATGGCCCAGCCAATCACCTGACTTGAATCCAATAGAAAATCTATGGAAAGAACTAAAGATCAGAGTTCATAGAAGAGGCCCACGGAACCTTCAAGATTTGAAGACTGTTTGTGTGGAAGAATGGGCCAAAGTCACACCTGAGCAATGCATGCCACTAGTTTCTCCTTACAGGAGGCGTCTTGAAGCTGTCGTTACCAACAAAGGCTTCTGTACCAAGTATTAAATACATTTCAGTAAGCGTGTTCAATACGTTTTCCCTGTGTCATTCCATTTTATTACACATCACTTAATTTCTGAACTTATTTGTTTGGTTTTCTTTGTATGTATGGATTACTTGGGTTGTTACCGACATCTGGTGAACATTTCATGTCAATAGCACCTTTAGAAATATATTTACTGAGAAAAATGGTGACGTGTTCAAAACTTATTTTACCCGCTGTACATAAAGATGGAGGGAGAGAAGAGGAGAGAGGAGCTCAGTGTATCCTAGGTAGTCCCCCGGCTGTCTAGGCATATAGCAGCATATCTAGGGGCTGGACCAAGGCGAACCTGAACCAGCCCTAACTATAAGCGCTATAAAAAAGGAAGGTCTTAAGCCTACTCTTAGGCTGCTGAGGAGACTGAGGTCTTTTGGAGTGCAGGGAGCACTCCTGAGGACCTTTTTAGACTCTGTGGTGGCATCAGCCATCTTCTATGGAGCCCGACGTGTCCGTAGTTCGAGGGCCCGATTATCGCTGGTTGCAGCTTTAATTTTTATATTGTTGTTTACATGCAGCTGGTTGTTTACTATTATAATGTTGTTTAAATGCAGCTGGTTGTTTATTTTTATATTGTTTGCATGAAGCAGATTGTTTATGTTTCTGTCGTTGATGTTCATCACAAACACAACAAAGGCAGAAACTTTGACATTTTTAAATCTTAAAGAAAAGTTTACAGTTAACTGTAAATATTAATCTGTTATTGATTATTGTATTTATTTATATTACCAATAAAAGTATTTGTATCATTCGTTTTTTCAGAGACGCTCTGTTGAAAATGAGGGAAGTTTATGAACAAAATCCTCAGATGGGCGACGCCGGAAGTTTAGAACCTCGACTGGAGGAGGTGAAGCAGAGTCTGCAGAGACTGGAAGAGGAGCTGAGGAGGAACCAGGTAATACCATCAATTCTGTGTACACATAGTACTACACACACAGTACTGTATATACATATAGTACACACACAGTACTATACACACAGTACTGGAGGAGGTGAAGCAGAGTCTGCAGAGACTGTAGGTGGAGCTGAGGAGGAACCAGGTAATACCATCAATACTATGTACACATAGTATTGATGGTATTACCTGGTTCCTCCTCAGCATTTAGTATTTATCGTTCTCTATGAAGTTTTGTCCAGTATGGCAGTATTCCAGTGCTTCGTTAATGTATTTTAAGGAGTATTTATGGTTCTCTATAAAGTTTTTTCCAGTATGGCAGTGTTCCAGAACTTCGTTGATGTATTTTATGGAGTATTTATAGTTTTCTAGGATGTTTTGTCCAGTATGGCAGTATTCCAGTACTTGGTTGATGTATTTGAAGGAATAATCATGGTTCTCTTGGACGTTTTTTCCAGTTTGGCAGTATTCCATTACTTCATTGATGTATTTTAAGGAGTATTTATGGTTCTCTAGGACTGGCTGTCCGAGGCCGACACCAAACCATCTGATCTCAGCAGCAGAAGACAGAGTGGAGGTTGTGGGTTAAATTCCCAGGTGACGACTCCAGGAAGCAGCAGCTTGAAACAGCTGGACAACCGGAGTCCAGCCAGCAGAGAGAGGTACTGATTATTGATCAGTGATTGTTGATCATTGATTGTTATATTGATTGTTGATCATTGATCAATGATTATTGATTGTTATATTGATTGTTGATCATTGATCAATGATTATTGACTGTTATATTGATTGTTGATCATTGTTCAATGATTATTGACTTTTATATTGATTGTTGATCATTGATTGTTATATTGATTGTTGATCATTGATCAATGATTATTGACTGTTATATTGATTGATGATTGATCATTGATCAATGATTATTGACTGTTATATTGATTGATGATTGATCAATGATCAATGATTATTGACTGTTATATTGATTGATGATTGATCATTGATCAATGATTATTGACTGTTATATTGATTGTTGATCATTGATTGTTATATTGATTGTTGATCATTGATCAATGATTATTGACTTTTATATTGATTGTTGATCATTGATTGTTATATTGATTGTTGATCATTGATCAATGATTATTGACTGTTATATTGATTGTTGATCATTGATTGTTATATTGATTGTTGATCATTGATCAATGATTATTGACTTTTATATTGATTGTTGATCATTGATTGTTATATTGATTGTTGATCATTGATCAATGATTATTGACTTTTATATTGATTGTTGATCATTGATTGTTATATTGATTGTTGATCATTGATCAATGATCATTGACTGTTATATTGATTGACGATTATTGATTATTGACTGTACCCGTCTCTCTCTCTACCTGTGTCTCTCTTTACCTGTCTCTCTCTCTTTACCCGTCTTTCTCTCCACTTGTCTCCCTCTCTACCTGTCTCTCTCTCCTTAGTCCTGACGGCAGCTACACTGAAGACCACAGTGCAGAGCTTCAGTTTAAATCTCGTAGTTCAGAGTTTGATGACGACTTTGAAGATGAAGAACCGTTACCCAGTATCGGCACATGCAAGTCCCTTTATCCGTTCCAAGGTACTGTTTGCTGTACTATTCCAGGCGATCTGTGTCTGTTCATGTCTTTATATTCAGGTGAGCTGTGTCTGCTCATGTCTTTAGATCCAGGTGATCTGTGTCTGTTCATGTCTTTAGATCCAGGTGATTTGTGTTTGTTCATGTTTTAAGAAAAAATAGATCTATTTCTCAACAGGAGAGAGACTCTTAACCTGTTTCAGGGGTTTCAGTCTGAAGCAAATGCCTTTTTCCACCTGGACTCTTTGACTTCAGCCTGAGACAAACCTTCAGCACCTTCACACAGTTGTGATGAAGCTGCTTCGTCCCAGAAGAGCTGGAAACGTCCGGCTCCGCTGTTTTTAGGGAGAGAATCTTTCCTCTCTCGTCTCCCGAGTCCTCGTTATTTTCATTCAACACCTGAACCTGATTTACAGGAGCAGGGATCTGATCCGATCCGGACTCTCTGTTAGAGGGCAGAACACTGAATCCTGGTGAGTCTTCTTTGGTCTGAACATGTTATTGATCTTCTGCAGGACAAAATGAAGGCACTCTGTCCATGGTGGAGGGAGAACTACTTTCTGTGGTGGAAGAGGACAAAGGTGACGGTTGGACCAGAGTACGAAGGAACCTGGAGGAGGAGGGATACGTCCCCACCTCCTACATCAAAGTCTTCCTGGACAGCAGTGCCAAAGGTGCCATGACCTACATATGACCTTCACGTGACCTTTATGCCACCTACATCTGACCTCAGTTGGACTTTTAACGACCAGAGTATGACCTGTAAATATGACCTTGAACGACCTCCCTGTGACCTCTGGGCAACATTAAAAGGCCGTCCACTCCAAGAACTAAAGCCATACCAATGTGAGCGTCCCACTGATAAACGTTGGCTCCAGGTGTCTCTGGAGCTCCGTCATCTAGAAGAGTTTCCACTGATGCTCCTTCACATTCAACTGAACAATATCTTAAATATCTTAAATAATAATCATCAGTCGGTTTCCCTGAGACCTTTAATAAGGACTTGTTTTCCCTCTCGTCTTTGTAAAACAGAAAATGAAATAGTTTACTAATGTATGAAACGTAGGAACTGCAGCAACTGGTGTTTTATTATTATATTTATATATAATTATAATTATTTGCATATAGAATTATCTTCTTGGTGTGGATGGCCCTTAAATGACCCCTCCCCTCCCGATGACCTCTATGACCTTTGCTCTCTGAATGTCAACACATTGGTTGCTACGGTTACAGCAGCATCTTGTCTGTGCGTATATGTGCTCTGCCTGTCTGTGTGCTGAAGTTTAAGGCAGGTAAATCTCATCCCAGGCTCCGCCTCTATTGATTTACTGATTATTTTCTTAATTCATAATTTTATTATTTGCTCTATGAAATGCCAAATGTGAAAAATGTCCAAGCTGACGTCTTCAAATGTTTTGTTTTGTCCAAATCCAAAATGTATTCAGTTTACTGTGAAAAAAACCAGAAAAAATGGCTAAAGATTCATTTTGATCTGATTTCTATCTGATAAACATTTAAAATATACATTACATTACATTACATTACAGTCATTTAGCAGATGCTTTTATCCAAAGCGACTTATATATATATATATATATAAACTAATAAAACACCTCAGTGTTATTTAGTTTATTAGCTTCATTTTGATTTCAGCCAAAACCCCGTTATATTGTTATTGCTATTAAACACATATTATTATTCATATAGTTCAGCAGCTGCAGAATCCTGAGTGTAGTTTTGGTAAAGTTATCAGTTTGTGCTGCAGACGGCAGCAGTCTGACCTCCTGTCTCACTCTACCAGCTCTGACATATCTACCTGTCTGTCTCTTTGTCTGTCCGCCTGTCTCCCTCTCTGTCTCTCTGTCTGCCTCCCGGCCTCTGTGTGTCTGTATCTTGTAGGCTTTGTGCAGAGTAGTCGGCTAGTCTAGTATTCGACCAGTGAGGACGTCTCGCCACAGGAAAGGGATGTAAAGGAGAGGTAACAGCTTTTCATTGGACAGTTTAACTCTTCAGCTATCTCGGCCAATCAGATGACAGACGGGTGTGGATACATGATGGAGGAGAGGTTCTACCGGTGACTGAGAAATGAAATAATAAATTAGAGATCAGATATTAGAACACTCCCAAACAGATCATGTTTCATATCAGAAATTAGACAGCTCCCAAACACAGATTATGTCATATCAGAGATTAGACAGCTCCCAAACACAGATTATGTGTCATATCAGAGATTATACAGGTTCCAAATACAGATTGTGTATTAGATCAGAGATCATATATTAGACAGGTCCCAAACAAAGATGTGTGTCAGATCTGAGATCAGATATTAGACAGGTCCCGATCAGTGGAGCTCTGATCCATATATTCTGTATTTATTGTACTTCCAAATGATCACATCAGTCATTTCTCATAATGTCAGGTTTTCCTCTCTGTTTAAATGTGAAGAAATACACATTCATGTCTTCATGAGTTTAATAATTACAGTAAATGATAAAATTAACTAAATCCTGATCTTCTGATGACGTTTATCCATTTCACATTTGAGCCCAAAATGATGCATTTCTGCTTTTTGTGCTTGAAACTTGTTCTGATGTGAAAAGTTTCTGTAATTTATCTGATTCACTGACAAACTGACCTGAAATCAGTTGAACCTGCTGTATTTAAACGTTTTTAAATGAATGTTTGTAAAAATGTGTCATTGAAAAGGAAATAGGGGATGATCAATCCCATTGGCCGAGAGACTGAAATAAAACAGAAAGTGAACATCTTGTTTCTGTCAGTGATGTCACAGTGATGTCACAGTGAATTCCAGACACAAGAGTTTAAACAGTGTGTAAATAGAAACTGTAGCTGCATAGGTGTAGCCCCGCCCCCTGTGTACCTGCTGATATTAGCCCCGCCTGCAGATTAACCAGTGTCTATTAGCCCCACCCCTAAACCCCCCCTGCTTGTTGATGATGATGATGATGATGATGATGATGATGATGATGATGATGATGATATTGATTGGTGAATTGTGAACTTTTTTATTTCATAGTGAGATATTGATCAGTTATTAATTTTTTAATCAGGACGTGAGACTGCTGATCACGCGCTTTTCAACTTCCTGTATGGTAAACTTTCAAAATAAAGTATGCTCTGGTCAAACAAGGAGTCGTAAGCTGTGTTCAATCAGACTCTGTTGCTCAGAGGCAGTGTGGCAGAAGTATTCAGCCTGAACCAGCAACCTTTGATTCAACTCTCAGGTGTTCGTAACATGTCATATTTAGATTTTCAGCTCAACAGTAACACATTTAATATCACGGTTGTCAATTTAGTGTAACACAAATTTTTTTTTTAGAAATGAAACACATACAGAATGATACTGAAGATTTATACACTTATGCATATTTTCCAACTCCAAGCTGTATAAACTTGAATGCCTACTGGATTTAAGCATACAGTGGGTACAATAAGTATTGAACACGTCACCATTTTTCTCAGTAAATATATTTCTAAAGGTGCTATTGACATGAAATGTTCACCAGATGTCGGTAACAACCCAAGTAATCCATACATACAAAGATTACCAAACAAATAAGTTCAGAAATTAGGTGATGTGTAATAAAATGGAATGACACAGGGAAGAAGTATTGAACACGCTGACTGAAATGTATTTAATACTTGTTACAAAAGCCTTTGTTGGTAATGACAGCTTCAAGACGCCTCCTGTATGGAGAAACTAGTGGCATGCATTGCTCAGGTGTGATTTTGGCCCATTCTTCCACACAAACAGTCTTCAGATCTTGAAGGTTCCGTGGGCCTCTTCTATGAACTCTGATCTTTAGTTCTTTCCATAGATTTTCTATTGGATTCAGGTCAGGTGATTGGCTGGGCCATTCTAGCAGCTTTATTTTCTTTCTCTGAAACCAGTTGAGTTTCTTTGGCTGTGTGTTTGGGATCATTGTCTTGCTGAAATGTCCACCCTCGTTTCATCTTCATCATCCTGGTGGATGGCAGCAGATTTTTATCAAGAATGTCTCGGTACATTTTTCCATTCATCCTTCCTTCAATTATATGAAGTTTGCCAGTGTCGTATGCTGAAAAACAGCCCCACACCATGATGTTCCACCTCCAAACTTCACTGTTGGTATAGTGTTTTTGGGGTGATGTGCAGTGCCATTTGACCTCCAAACATGGTGTGTATTATGGCATCCAAAGAGTTCAATGTTGGTCTCATCTGACCAGACTATATTCTCCCAGTATTTCACAGGCTTGTCTAAATGTGTTCAATACTTTTTCCCTGTGTCATTCCATTTGATTACACCTAATTTCTGAACTTATTTGTTTGGTTTTCTTTGTATGGATTACTTGGTCTGTTACCGACATCTGGTGAACTTTTCTGGTCAATAGCACCTTTAGAAATATATTTACTGAGAACAATGGTGACGTGTTCAATACTTATTTTACCCGCTGTAGAAGGTGATGTGTATTTCTGTAATGAGGGAGGGTGTGGCCTAAGGAGATCAACACCCTATATCAAGGTGTGCATAATTATTAGGCAGCTTCTTTTCCTAAAAAAAGATTTAACTGACTCTGCTAAGATATTGGGGCGTTTTGTTGCAAATAGTCAACAGGGTCGCAAGAAACGTGTTGAGAAAAAAAGAAGCAAATTAACTGCCAAAGATTTGAGAAGAATCAAACGTGAAGCTTCCACAAACCCATTATCCTCCAGTGTTGTCATATTCCAGAACTGCAACCTACCTGGAGTGCCCAGAAGTACAAGGTGTTCAGTGCTCAGAGACATGGCCAAGGTAAGGAAGGCTGAAACTTGACCACCACTGAACTAGGGTTAGGGGTTAGGGGTAGGGTTAGGGGTTAGGGTTAGGATAATGGATGATAACCGATTGAGGAAGGAGATATTCTTGAATTTTTTTTTTTCTGAAGGTGGTAGAGACTTGGAAGTTGCTTCATTGAACATTAATGTTGGTACGCCGGATCGATTGGTACCATCCCCGAGTCTCTAGGACCTTCAGAAGGGGTCAAATGACCACATGTCTCAAAACCTGAGGAGATATTCTTGAATAAAAATTTTTGTGAAAGTTCTACATACTTGGTTGTAGTGTACATCTATAGTAACTAGGGCACGGGCTTTACAATGGTACCATCCCCGAGTCTCCAGGACCTTCCTGTGATATAGCTGCCTTAGACTCCCTTTGTTAATCTTTTCCAGTAATTTGCCTGTGTTTTCTCAGGAAATATTCTTGATTAACTTCCGTTCTGAAGGTCCTACAGGCTTGGAAGTTGTATCCTAGTACAGTAAGTAGAGCATGGGCTTTCCAATGGTACCATCCCCGAGTCTCCAGGACCTTCCTGTGATATAGCTGCCTTAGACTCCCTATGTTAATTTTTTCCGGTAATTTGCCCGTGTTTTCTCAGGAGATATTCTTGATTAACTTCCGTTCTGAAGGTCCTACAGTCTTGGAAGTTGTATCCTAGTACAGTAACTAGAGCACGGGCTTTCCAATGGTACCACCCCCGAGTCTCCAAGATAGGGTTAGGTTAGGGGCCTGGGTTAGGGTTGGGGTTAGGGTTAGGGGTTAGGGTTTTTTTTGATTTTGAAATTTTTCAAAGTGTTTTGTCATGGTACTAGGGTTAGGGAATAGGGATGAAAACCACGATTACACATGAGAGGATTACATATTCTTGAATAACTTTTTTTCTGAAGGTGGTAGAGACTTGGAAGTGGTCTCCGTGTCCACTAATTCGGGTTAGGGTTAGGGTTAGGGTTAGGGTTTAGGGTTAGGGTTAGGGTTAGGGGTTAGGGTTAGGGAATAGGGATGAAAACCACGATTACACATGAGAGGATTACATATTCTTGAATAACTTTTTTTCTGAAGGTGGTAGATACTTGGAAGTGGTCTCCGTGTCCACTAATTCGGCCAAGTCCGATCGAATGGTACCAACCCAGACTCTCTAGGACCTTGGGAATGGTCCGAACCCCAAAAAAATATTGGTTTTTCGTGAATAACTTTTTTCATGAAGGTCCTACCGTCTTGTAAGTGTTCTCTACTCCCACTAATGACTCCACCGCAGATCGATTGGTACCATCCGCGAGTCTCTAGGTCCTTCCTTTGATATAGCTGCCATTGACTCTCTAGGGCAGGGGTGGGCAATTATTTTTCCCAGGGGGCCAAATGAGCAACTGAAAATATTTTGGAGGGCCGGGCCAAAATGCCGAACTCAATTATGCATAATATACATTTTATTTCTATATAAAAAGCAGTAAATGGCATTGTTTTGACCGCTGGTAAGAGTGTATGTTATTATTTGGCAATTAAAAGGTGAGGTTAGCTTTCAAAAATATAATTTATTCAAATAGAATTTCCAAAATGTGAAACATTTGACTCATTTTCAGTCACATTAATAACAAAGGGCATTTTGAGTTTCATATACTATTGAAACAAGGATTTTCTTAACTGTGTAAAGAAAAGTGTCCCAGTTTTGTAGCCTTTTTGACTTTACATGCCTATATTAAACATTTAATGTTTTCAGAACATAGTCCATATTTGTTTGAAAGTTCTGCTTTCGGCACCACTTTACTCTTTTTGGCATGAGCCGACATGTTCGCATGTTTCAGGGGTGACAGGGAAGGAAGACAGGCTGTCAATCACACGCATTTCACGTGCACAGTTGACGTGCACGATTGCGTGCACTGTGAAAATAAATGGGCTTCAAAATAAAAGCAATGCGGTTTTAGTCCACCCATAAGATAATTAGAAAATATGTTTTATTTTCTAATTATCATGTAATCTTTCGCGGGCCGGTCAGAATCATCCCGCGGGCCGTACAATGCCCAGGTCTGGTCTAAGGTGTGTCTCGTTAATCAGTGGTCCACTGAGGCCTGTTTTCAGATCCTCAGTTTTCCACAAATAGTTGAGTGATAAGATAGTTTCGTTTTTCAACAAAATCCGTTTTCCAGTAGATTAAAACTCCAAGAGTTCGTTTCCACAGCGGGGCCTTGCAAGAGGTCAACTCGTGTCCAAGTTCAAATGCACAGTGAGGAGGTCGAGTGGTCTGCTTTTTCTGACGCACGTGCGTTTGTTGGCGTGAGCAAGACAGCGAGACATTAGTATTATATATATACATTACATTACATTACATTACATTACAGTCATTAAGCAGACGCTTTTATCCAAAGCGACTTACAATAAGAAAATGTAAAAAAACATATAAAAAAATCACATTTGTTAATTAGTTAGATATTTTTTGTAACATATTTGTGAGTTGAAAACGAGTCTTAAGACTTCAAGCCCTTATACATAATACTTACTTTACATTAGAAGAATAAGAGCAATAAGAGTCATCCTGAATGTGAACTTTGAGGGGCTCTTCACATAGCAGTCCTAGGGGCCTAAAGGCTCAGTGGGTATCTGAGTCAGGGAATCTGTGTAAAGTTCAATTCAATTCAATTCAATGCAGTTTATTATTATTATTGTATAGCCCAGAATCACAAATTTGTCTCAGAGGGCTTTACAATCTGTACACATGCGACATCCTCTGTCCTTCCCTCACATCGGCACAGGAAAAACTCCCCTAAAAACTCCTTTAACAGGGAGAAAAAAGGAAGAAACCTCTGGGAGAACGACAGAGGAGGGATCCTTCTCCCAGGATGGACAGAATGCAATAGATGTCATGTGTACAGAATGAGCAGCATAACAGAGATACAACACATTCAATGTATATGACATAAATGATTCATATAATAAGACTACTTATAATAACAGCAGCAATTATTATAGTAGAATTATAATTATGAAAATAGGGATAGTAATGTGATTAATAATAATAATGGAAGTAGCAGTGGGTGTCAGTCGGCTCACAGCAGGAGGCACGACTACGGTCCAGGTACCACAACGATTCATGGAAACCTGCAGAGCGAGAAAGCAAAAAGGGCTTCAGGGTGGAAGTAAAGCTAAAATGCTGAATGGTACAGGTAATAGTAATAGTAATGTGACTAGTAATAATAATGGTGGTAGCAGTCGGTGTCAGCAGGGCCGTAGCAGGATGCACGACCACGGTCCAGGTACAGCCACGATTTATAGAAGCCTGCGAAGCGAGAAAGCACAAAGACTCCAGGGTACAAGCAAGTCAATAAGCGTAATAGTACAGGCAATAATAATAGTAATGTGACTAATAATGATAGTGGTAGTAGTAGTGGGTGTCAGCAGGGCCTCAGTAGGTGGCACGATGACAGTCCAAATATAACCCCGATTCCTGGGAACCTGCGAGGCGAGAAAGCACAAGAACTCCGGGGAAGAAGCAAAATCAGTAATGTGCATAAATAGGAGATTAATACATAAAGAAGGAGGGAGAGAAGAGGAGAGAGGAGCTCAGCGTATCCTAGGTAGTCCCCGGCTGTCTAGGCATATAGCAGCATATCTAGGGGCTGGGCCAAGGAACCTGAACCAGCCCTAACTATAAACCTGAACCAGCCCTAACTATAAGCGCTATCAAAAAGGAAGGTCTTAAGCCTGCTCTTGAAAGTGGTGAGTGTGTCTGCCCCCCGGACTGAAACTGGAACCTGGTTCCACAGAAGAGGAGCCTGATAACTGAAGGCTCTGGCTCCCATCCTACTTTTATATACTCTAGGAACCACAAGTAACCCTGCATTGATGGAGCGCAGCTCTCTAGTTGGGTAATATGGAACTATAAGTTCCTTAAGATAAGACGGTGCCTGGCCAGTTAGAGCTTTGTAGGTAAGTAAAATAATTTTAAATTCTATTCTTGATTTAACAGGGAGCCAGTGCAGAGAAGCTAATACTGGAGTAATATGATCTCTTTTCTTAGTTTTTGTTAGAACACATGCTGCAGCATTCTGGATAAACTGTAAAGATCTGAGAGACCTATTAGAGCAGCCTGATAATAAGGAGTTACAGTAATCTAGTCTAGAGGTAACAAATGCATGAACTAGTTTTTCTGCATCGCTTTGAGACAGGATTTGCCTGATTTTCGCAATGTTACGTAAATGAAAAAAGGCTGTCCTTGAGATGTTTTATATAAGTGTAGCCCTGCCTAAATAATTCATTTAGACATCAGGATGTTAATAGTTTTTACACAAGTTAAGAATGTATAAGTATTGGTAAAAATAGATCCATATGAATAAAACAGTTAAAATAAGAGAATCATAATCTTTACAGTTCAAAGGTTAGAGTTCATGCAAATGAGCATAGTTTGGTTAATATGTACATGATCCCGCATGTGTTCAGCCCAACACCCTGTTAGCAACATCATATGTCAATCTTTGTATTTCATTGTTTAATTGGATGTTCTGAATCTAACAGCGAATCCAATCCCGTTCTCCAGTAGAGGGGCGGGGCTTAGGGACGGGTTAGGGGCGGGGCTTAGGGACGTGATTATCACCGTCCAGTGAAGAGTGCAAGAGAGCAAAGTGTTCATAACTTACTGGTTGACGACCAGTTATCCTATGGTTTGGACTTTTGTGATCTACAAGAGGTAAATACGATGTTTGTGAATTGTTTTCTGTCCTGTGACTAAATGTTATAGTGTAAAACAAGCTGTGAGGCTAATCGCGAGTAGCATTAGCATTAGCATTAGCATAACTGCCGTTAGCTTTGCGTTCATACTGTTAGCTGTGCATTTGAAACCTGTGGTGAAGACAAGATGTTGCTAGATCGTCATGAAGTAGCAGATGGACTTGTTGCTTAGCTGATTTATCTGTTTCAGCAGACGGACATTAAGACTGTAAGAGAGAAGAGGGGGAAGTCTCCTTAGGACCACTATGGAGAAGTGTTTCCCGCTTGTGCTGCTGTAGACTGTTGTTGCTGTAGACTGTTGCTGCTGTAGACTGTTGTTGCTGTAGACTGTTGTTGCTGTAGACTGTTGCTGTGCTGTGCTGAGACTGGTGTTGCTGTAGACTGTTGCTGCTGTAGACTGGTGTTGCT
>NC_072461.1:29398908-29401408 GCF_027596085.1 Anoplopoma fimbria | reverse complement strand
GATCAAGACGCCTTTTTGAATAACATTTTTCTGAAGATCCTACAAACTTTTTTCTAACGTACATCTATAGTAAGTAGGGCACGGCCTTTCCAATGGTACTACCCCGAGTCTCTAGGTCCTTCCTGTGATATAGCTGGTTAGGGTTAGGGTTAGGGTTAGGGTTAGGGTTAGGGTTAGGGGTTAGGGTTAGGGTTAGGGTTAGGGTTAGGGTTAGAGGGTTAGGGTTAGGGTTAGGGTTAGGGTTAGGGTTAGGGGTTAGGGTTAGGGTTAGGGTTAGGGTTGGGGTTGGGGTTAGGGTTAGGGTTAGGGTTAGGGTTAGGAATAGGGATGAAAACCACGATTACACATGAGAGGATTACATATTCTTGAATAACTTTTTTCTGAAGGTGGTAGAGACTTGGAAGTGGTCTCCGTGTCCACTAATTCGGCCAAGTCCGATCGAATGGTACCAACCCCGACTCTCTAGGACCTTGGGAATGGTTCGAAACCCAAGAAAATATTGGTTTTTCGTGAATAACTTTTTTCATGAAGGGTTAGGGTTAGGGTTAGGGTTAGGGTTAGGGTTAGGATAAGGGATGAAAACCACAGATTCTTGATCCTTTTTGAAAATACACCCTCTTCCGAATGTGGTAGAGCCTTGGAAACGGTCTCCGCCCCCACTAATTAGGCCAAGCCCGATCGAATGGTACCGACCCGAGTCTGTAGGACTTCGGGAAGGGGGTGAAACGGGCAAAAAAGGAAAAAGGATCAAGACGCCTTTTGAATAACATTTTTTCTGAAGATCCTACAAACTTTTTTCTAACGTACATCTATAGTAAGTAGGGCACGGCCAATGGTACTACCCGAGTCTCTAGGTCCTTCCTGTGATATAGCTGCCATAGACTCCCCATGTTAATTTTTTCCGAAAATTTGCCTAAGGGTTAGAGGCCAGGCCAGGCCAGGCCAGGCCAGGCCAGGCCAGGCCAGGCCAGGGCCAGGCCAGGCCAGGGCCAGGCCAGGCCAGGCCAGGGCCAGGCCAGGGCCAGGCCAGGCCAGGCCAGGCCAGGGCCAGGCCAGGCCAGGGCCAGGCCAGGGCCAGGCCAGGGCCAGGGCCAGGCCAGGCCAGGGCCAGGCCAGGCCAGGCCAGGCCAGGCCAGGGCCAGGCCAGGCCAGGCCAGGGCCAGGGCCAGGCCAGGCCAGGGCCAGGCCAGGCCAGGGCCAGGGCCAGGGCCAGGCCAGGGCCAGGCCAGGCCAGGGCCAGGCCAGGCCAGGCCAGGCCAGGGCCAGGCCAGGCCAGGCCAGGCCAGGGCCAGGCCAGGCCAGGGCCAGGCCAGGCCAGGGCCAGGCCAGGCCAGGCCAGGGCCAGGCCAGGCCAGGCCAGGCCAGGCCAGGGCCAGGCCAGGCCAGGCCAGGGCCAGGGCCAGGCCAGGCCAGGGCCAGGCCAGGCCAGGCCAGGCCAGGCCAGGGCCAGGGCCAGGCCAGGCCAGGCCAGGCCAGGCCAGGGCCAGGCCAGGCCAGGGCCAGGCCAGGCCAGGCCAGGCCAGGCCAGGCCAGGGCCAGGCCAGGCCAGGCCAGGCCAGGGCCAGGCCAGGCCAGGCCAGGCCAGGCCAGGCCAGGGCCAGGCCAGGCCAGGGCCAGGCCAGGCCAGGCCAGGCCAGGGCCAGGCCAGGCCAGGCCAGGCCAGGCCAGGGCCAGGCCAGGCCAGGCCAGGGCCAGGCCAGGCCAGGGCCAGGGCCAGGCCAGGCCAGGCCAGGGCCAGGCCAGGCCAGGGCCAGGCCAGGCCAGGCCAGGGCCAGGGCCAGGGCCAGGCCAGGCCAGGGCCAGGCCAGGGCCAGGCCAGGGCCAGGCCAGGCCAGGCCAGGGCCAGGGCCAGGGCCAGGCCAGGCCAGGCCAGGGCCAGGGCCAGGCCAGGGCCAGGCCAGGCCAGGCCAGGCCAGGGCCAGGCCAGGCCAGGGCCAGGGCCAGGCCAGGCCAGGGCCAGGCCAGGCCAGGCCAGGCCAGGCCAGGCCAGGGCCAGGCCAGGCCAGGGCCAGGCCAGGCCAGGCCAGGCCAGGCCAGGCCAGGGCCAGGCCAGGCCAGGGCCAGGGCCAGGCCAGGCCAGGCCAGGCCAGGCCAGGGCCAGGCCAGGCCAGGCCAGGGCCAGGCCAGGCCAGGGCCAGGGCCAGGCCAGGCCAGGCCAGGCCAGGGCCAGGCCAGGCCAGGGCCAGGCCAGGCCAGGCCAGGGCCAGGCCAGGCCAGGCCAGGCCAGGGCCAGGCCAGGCCAGGCCAGGCCAGGCCAGGCCAGGCCAGGCCAGGGCCAGGCCAGGCCAGGCCAGGCCAGGGCCAGGCCAGGCCAGGCCAGGCCAGGCCAGGGCCAGGGCCAGGCCAGGGCCAGGCCAGGGCCAGGCCAGGGCCAGGCCAGGCCAGGGCCAGGCCAGGCCAGGCCAGGCCAGGCCAGGCCAGGGCCAGGGCCAGGGCCAGGCCAGGGCCAGGGCCAGGCCAGGCCAGGGCCAGGCCAGGCCAGGCCAGGCCAGGGCCAGGG
>NC_072461.1:29374125-29394125 GCF_027596085.1 Anoplopoma fimbria | reverse complement strand
ACTTGGTCTCCTAGGAGACAATAGCCACGCCCTGCGGAGACGCTTAGAGACATTCCAGAGAGACATCGTCTCTATCAGCAGATACTACGGACAACTACACCTGTTGATACAGGTACACCTGCTGACAAAGCTACACCCTTTGACACAGTTAAACCCGCTGATACAAGTACACCTGATGACACATGAACCCCCGGGACACAAGTACACCCGCCGAAACAGTCGCACACACTGATACAAGTACACTTTAACTTTCAATTCAATTCAATTTTATTTTGTAAAGCCCAAATTGTGATTCTTTAAGGCTTTACGATTCGTACGCATGCGACATCCTCTGTCCTTATACCCTCACATCCTCTGTCCTTAGACCCTCACATCCTCTGTCCTTACACCCTCACCTCCTCTGTCCTTAGACCCTCACATCCTCTGTCCTTACACCCTCACATCCTCTGTCCTTAGACCCTCACATCCTCTGTCCTTATACCCTCACATCCTCTGTCCTTATACCCTCACATCCTCTGTCCTTAGACCCTCACATCCTCTGTCCTTAGACCCTCACATCCTCTGTCCTTACACCCTCACATCCTCTGTCCTTATACCCTCACATCCTCTGTCCTTATACCCTCACATCCTCTGTCCTTAGACCCTTTAACCACAGTAGTAACAGAGTAACGAAGGAAACAATAAAGACTACTTATGAAAGCAGCAATGACTATAGTAGAATTATAATAAAGATATAGGGAATAGTATTAGTAATGTGACTAATAATAATAATGGAAGTAGCAGTGGGTGTCAGCCCGGTCACAGGAGGAGGCACGACCACGGTCCAGGTACAGCCACGATTCATGGAAACCTGCGAGGAAAGAAAGCACAAAGACTCCAGGAAAAAGTAAAGTAAATGTGCATAAAAGAGGAGAGAGGAGCTCAGTGTATCCTAGGTAGCCCTCTAGCAGTGTAGGCCTTTAGCAGCATATCTAGGGGCTGAACCAAGGTAAACATGAACCAGTCCTAACTATAGACCTGAACCAGTCCTAACTATAGACCTGAACCAGTCCTAACTATAAACCTGAACCAGAGCTAACTATAGACCTGAACCAGTCCTAACTATAGACCTGAACCAGTCCTAACTATAAACCTGAACCAGCCCTAACTATAGACCTGAACCAGCCCTAACTATAGACCTGAACCAGTCCTAACTATAAACCTGAACCAGCCCTAACTATAGACCTGAACCAGCCCTAACTATAAACCTGAACCAGCCCTAACTATAGACCTGAACCAGTCCTAACTATAAACCTGAACCAGCCCTAACTATAGACCTGAACCAGCCCTAACTATAAACCTGAACCAGCCCTAACTATAGACCTGAACCAGCCCTAACTATAAACCTGAACCAGCCCTAACTATAGACCTGAACCAGTCCTAACTATAAACCTGAACCAGCCCTAACTATAGACCTGAACCAGCCCTAACTATAGACCTGAACCAGCCCTAACTATAAACCTGAACCAGCCCTAACTATAAACCTGAACCAGTCCTAACTATAGACCTGAACCAGTCCTAACTATAGACCTGAACCAGCCCTAACTATAAACCTGAACCAGTCCTAACTATAGACCTGAACCAGTCCTAACTATAGACCTGAACCAGCCCTAACTATAGACCTGAGCCAGGGCTGACACAAGTACACCCGCTAAAACATAGTTACACCCACTGATACAAGTACTCAAGGTGACACCTGTACACCCGTTGATATAGGTACACTATCTGACACAAGTACACCCGTTTATACAAGTTCACCCGCTGACACCAGTACACAAGGTGACACAAGTACACACGTTGTGTGTGTGTGTTTGTTTGTGTGTGTGTGTGTGTGTGTGTTTGTTTGTGTGTATGTGTGTGTTTGTGTGTGTGTGTGTGTGTGTGTGTGTGTGTGTGTGTGTGTGTGTGTGTGTGTGTGTGTGTGTGTGTGTGTGTGTGTGTGTGTGTGTGTGTGTTGTGTGTGTGTGTGTGTGTGTGTGTGTGTGTGTGTGTGTGTGTGTGTGTGTGTGTGTGTGTGTGTGTGTGTGTGTGTGTGTGTGTGTGTGTGTGTGTGTGTGTGTGTGTGTGTGTGTGTGTGTGTGTGTTTGTGTGTGTGTGTGTGTGTGTGTGTGTGTGTGTGTGTGTGTGTGTGTGTGTGTGTGTGTGTGTGTGTGTGTGTTGTGTGTGTGTGTGTGTGTGTGTGTGTGTGTGTGTGTGTGTGTGTGTGTGTGTGTGTGTGTGTGTGTGTGTGTGTGTGTGTGTGTGTGTGTGTGTGTGTGTGTGTGTTTGTGTGTGCAGGTGGATGCAGGCAGGGATGAGGAGGCAGTTTTTGCTGATCTGAATCTGGCCATTGGAGACAAACTTCAGTCAAAAGATTTGTCAGGTATTGATTGTTTCCTGGAATGCTTTCTCCAGTACTGTGATTGTAGTATGTTACTAGTACTAGTTCATCTTACAGACTGTCTGGCTTGACGTTAAAAGCATTATGTTGTACTGTTTCTTACTGTGTACACCAACAATTACCTTATCTCAGACTGCTGTCTTTGATAATCAATGGTCACTGATTCCTATTGATTGATCAGTTTCTGTGTCTGTCCTGTGTGTCTCCTGCTGATAACCCAGAATGCACCACTGCAGCCCCTGCTGTCCGCTTCACATCAGATCTTTCAGTCAACAACAAGAGTGTAAACTAATAAACCAATGAGTGGTCTGAATGAACCTTGAACCAACAAAGTCAAAAGCTTGGTTATTATATATTACTAGTTAAAAGTAATGATATCATTAGCATAAATGTTATCATGTTAAATGTAATAAAGTATCAAACTGGATGAATTACATAATTTCATCTCAAATAACTTCTTATGACTTCTTCACATGACAGTTTATCAGACATTTAATGTGAAGCAGTTTTAATTATAATAAAGTGTTGTGATATTAACATTATGTATATAGTGATAAAGTGTTGTGATATTAACATTATAACTAATGATTATGTTTTGAAATATTATTAATATTGTGATAAAGTGTTGTAATATTGATATGATTAATTTTGTAATGAAGTGTTGGATTGAAGCATTGTAATATTCAGAATGATCATTAGGTATACATTATCTATTATACTATAATATTAAGTATAATACTACGATATCATATTATGATTGTACTAAAATACTATTGTTCGATTGAATCTAAGTATTATACTAGTATTTATTAACGAAGCAGTTCACCAAATAATAATAAAGTGAAACCCTCTGCAGGTCTGGACTCTGTCATCACTGTTATTTAAAGACTGGAAACAGAGCATTATGGGTAATCAGTGTCCTTATCACAGCAGGGAATGTTAATGGAACACAAATAGTTTCCATATCTGACGACAACGCAGGAGCGAGGGAGACAGAGAGAGAGAGAGAGAGAGAGACAGAAAGAGACAGAGACAGAGAGAGATTTTTATTTTATTTTAAAAGAGACCTTTATTTTCAATTAATTCTGTTTACAGTTTTACTGTTTATCAAAAATTACAACAAAACTTATTTATGTAAAAAACAAATACTAAAGAAAAATACTAAAGAAAAAACACAAATCATAAGTTCAGAACCAGAAAGTTCTCTCTGACTGAACACAAAACGTCCTGCAGGACCCAAATGTTCTCAAAGAACTCCACCGAGCAGCCCCGTCAGCATCAAACCCACGTCCTCTGACCGTTCACCCCTCACACGCTTTCTCCTCGTGTTCTCCTGATCTATGTACATATACACACTGTACACTGTACTGATCTATGTACATATACACACTGTACACTGTACTGATCTATGTACACATACACACTGTACACTGTATTGATCTATGTACATATACACACTGCACTGATCTGTATTGTACATATACACATACACTATAATCACTGTACACATACACACTGTACACTGTGCTGATCTATGTACATACACACACTATACACTGTGCTGATCTGTGTACATATACACACTGTACACTGTACTGATCTATGTACATATACACACTGTACACTGTACTGATCTATGTACATATACACACTGTACACTGTATTGATCTGTACATATCACTGTACAGTGTGCTACATATACACACTGTACACTGTGCTGATCTATGTACATATACACACTGTACAGTGTGCTGATCTGTGTACATATACACACTGTACACTGTGCTGATCTATGTACATATACACACTGTACACTGTGCTGATCTGTGTACATATACACACTGTACACTGTGCTAATCACAGTACATATACACACTGTACACTTTGCTGATATATATACATATACACACAGTACACTGTACTGATCACAGTACATATACACACTGTACACCTTTAAACGTGGTACATTTCTTCTTATTTGTAATACTTCAGTGTGAACTCTTTTCTTGTGTTTATAGTTTTAAACTTCCATTTCTACAATATTCTATTTCCATCATATTCATCATATTGTTCTAACAGTTTTTGGATTGTAAATGTTCCCTTTGTCAATAAAGCTCTTTGAATTGATCTAAGAGTCGCCTGACATCAGAACATTTTCTGTTCAGTTTTGTAAACTTAACTAAAGAAAGTTGTTGTTTAGCAGAGGCTTTTCTCCAAAGCGACTTACAGTCAGTAGTATGTTACATATCATTCACCCATTCACACACTGATGACAGGCTACCATCAAGGTGCCACCATCAGACTCTAACTAACATTCATCATCAGTCCACACCGATGGCCTTCAGGAGCAACTTGGGGTTAAGTGTCTTGCCCAAGGACACATCGACTGCCGAAGCCGGGTATCGAACCACCAATCCTCTGATTGGAGAACTACCTTGCTCTCCACTACGCCACAGCCGTACAACCAGTTGTTCCTGTTGGTCTGTACAGGTCTCACTCAGGACCTGGTTCAGACCGGTTCAGACCTGTTCAGTGTTTTATCTTCTGTTATCTTCTCTTTAAGTGTTTCTATTCCAGTTTGCTTCCATGTTTGGCTGGCTGCTCTCTCTCTCTCTCTCCCACCCCGATCGCCCCGATAGCCCCGCCTCAGGCCGTTATTTAAACCCTCCGTCTCCGTCTGTCTTCTCTGCAGCATGGCACCGAAGAAAGTGGAACCGAAGAAGACAGAGGTGAAGAAGGTGGAGGTGAAGAAGGATGAGCCTCCTCCACCACCCAAACCTGCAGAGCCGGAGTCCAAACCTCCCGAGGTGGACCTGAAGAGCATCGTGGTGGAGTTCACCCCCGACCAGGTGGAAGAGTTCAGAGACGCCTTCACGCTGTTCGACGAGACGCCGACAGGCGAGATGAAGATCACCTTCGCTCAGTGTGGAGACGTGATGCGAGCGCTCGGCCACAACCCCACCAACGACGAGGTTCTGAAGCTGCTGGGGAGGCCCAAGGCGGAGGAGATGAATGTCAAGCTGCTGGACTTCGACAGCTTCCTGCCCATGCTGCAGCACGCTGCCCGATCCAAAGAGCAGGGAACCTTCGAGGACTTCGTGGAGGGTCTGAGGGTGTTCGACAAGGAGGGCAACGGCACGGTGATGGGGGCGGAGCTCCGCCACGTCCTGTCCACGCTGGGAGAGAAGATGACGGAGAACGAGGTGGACCGGCTGATGGTGGGACAAGAGGACGCCAACGGACTCATCAACTACACAGAGTTCGTCAAGCACATCCTGGCCGGGTAAAACCCACTGCCTGGTTCTTCTGATCGTCTGGGGTTCTGTCTGTCCCTGATGGTTCTGTCTGTCTTTGATGGTTCTATCTGTCACTGATGGACGGGGGTTCTTTCTGTACCTGATGGTTCTATCTGTCGCTGATGGTTCTATCTGTCCCTGATGGTTCTGTCTGTCTCTGATGGTTCTGTATGTCCCTGATGGTTCTGTCTGTCTCTGATGGTTATGTATGTTCTTGATGGTTCTATATGTCCCTGATGGTTCTATATATCCCTGATGGTTCTATATGTCCCTGATGGTTCTGTCTGTCTCTGATGGTTATGTATGTTCTTGATGGTTCTATATGTCCCTGGTGGTTCTATATGTCCCTGGTGGTTCTATATGTCCCTGATGGTTCTATATGTCCCTGATGGTTCTCTATATCCCTGATGGTTCTCTATATCCCTGATGGTTCTGTGTTTCCTCTTTGTCTCTCTAATAAACGTCTTCAGTCCTTCTCACTGTTTCTCAGTTATTCGTTTACCGGTTCTAAAGTAATAAAGCTCTGAATGAACTGATCTCATTTATTTATGATTCTGATCATGGAGATTAACTGCAGATGCACCAAACACGTGCTGTATTATTGTTATTATTATTATCATCATTGTTATTATAATTGTTGCTGCACGGTGGTGTAGTGGTTAGCACTGTCGCCTCACAGCAAGAGGGGCCCAGGTTCAATTCCCGGGCCAGACAACCTTCTGTGTGGAGTTTGCATGTTCTCCCCGTGTCAGCGTGGGTTCTCTCCGGGTTCTCCGGCTTCCTCCCACAGTCCAAAGACATGCAGCTTAGGTGCATTGAAGACTCTAAATTGCCCGTAGGTGTGGATGTGAGTGTGAATGGTTGTTTGTCTCTATATGTCTGCCCTGTGATAGGCTGGATACCTGTCCAGGTGAACCCTGCCTTCGCCCATTGACAGCTGGGATCGGCTCCAGCACCCCCGCGACCCTTAACTGGATAAGCGATTACGGAAGATGGATGGATGGATTATAATTGTTGTTGTTGTTATTATAATTATTGTTGTTATTATTATTATTATTATTATTACATGTTTTTGGGCATACATGTATTTAGTAATAGGAGGAGATGCTTTATTGTACCGAGGCACAGATTAAAGAAACATGAATTAAACAATTAAATACAGGATTCTTATGACTGAAAAATTATTTTTAGAGACAAAATATTTTTAATTTTGCTTTTTGTTAATGAACACAATAAATAATGAATCCATAAAACATACGCTATTCAGACCAGTGCAGATTCCACCTGACAGACTGGACCAGTTAAATAAACCAGACCAGTTAAATAAACCAGTTAAATGAACCAGTTAAATCCATCCATCCATCTTCCTCCGCTTATCCGGGGCCGGGTCTCGGGGGCAGCAAGCTAAGGAGGCTCCTCCAGACGTCCTTCTCCCCAGCAACACTTTCCAGCTCCTCCTGGGAACCCCGAGGCATTCCCAGACCAGACGAGATATATAATCTCTCCAGCGTGTTCTGGGTCTACCCAGTTGGACGTGCCTGGAAAACCTCTAAAGGGAGGCGTCCAGGGGGCATCCTGATCAGATGCCGGAACCACCTCAGCTGGCCCTTTTCGCCGCGAAGGAGCAGCGGCTCTACTCCGAGCTCCCTCCGGATGACTGAGCTCCTCACCCTCTCTCTAAGGCTGAGCTCCTCACCCTCTCTCTAAGGCTGAGCTCCTCACCCTATCTCTAAGGCTGAGCCCAGCCACCCTACGAAGGAAGCTCATTTAGTCCGCTTGTATACGCGATCTCATTCTTTCGGTCACTACCTAAAGCTCATGACCATAGGTGAGGGTCACTACCTAAAGCTCATGACCATAGGTGAGGGTTACTACCTAAAGCTCATGATCATAGGTGAGGGTTGGAACGTAGATGGACTGGTAAATCGAGAGCTTTGCCTTACGGCTCAGCTCCTTCTTCACCACAACGGTCCGGTACAACGCCCGCATCACTGCTGACGCTGCACCGAACCACCTGTCCATCTCCCGCTCCATTTTACCCTCACTCGTGAATAAGATCCCGAGATACTTGAACTCCCTCGCTTGGGGCAGTGACTCACTCCCAGTGACTCTCATCCCGACCACTTCACACTCGGCTGTGAACCGCCCCAGTGCGTGCTGAAGGTCACGTTCTGAAGAAGCCAACAGATTCTGAGGTCCCCAAACTGGAAACTCTCCTCCCCCCGGCTGCGCCTTGAAATCCTGTCCATGAAAATCACAAACAGGACTCCCCGAGGGACACGGTCGAAGGCCTTCTCCAAGTCCACAAAACACATGTAGACTGGATGAGCAAACTCCCATGCACCCTCCAACAGACCTGCAAGGGTAAATAGTTGGTCCGCTGTTCCACGTCCAGGACGGAATCCGCATTGCTCCTCCTGAATCCGAGGTTCGACAATCAGCCGGAACCTCCTTTCCAGCATCCTGGAGTAGACTTTCCCAGGAGGCTGAGCAGTGTGATACCCCTATAATTGGAGCACACTCTCCGGTCCCCCTTTTTAAAAATGGGAACCACCACCCCGGTCTGCCACTCCACAGGCACTGTACCCGACTTCCACGCGACACTGAAGAGACGTGTCAACCAAACCAGTTAAATGAACCAGTTGAATAAACCAGTTGAATAAACCAGTTAATCCTGTTGTCCTGGGGTCATTTTTGACCCCAGAGGACAAAAGGTGTATGGCAATCGGCAGGACATTACGAGGGTTAAAGGAACCAGTTAAATGAACCAGTTAAATGAACCAGAATGACCTGTTGAAAACATGAGATGTGTGAAAATGTGTCTTTGTTTTTGGGGCTGGACTTTAAAATACAAAGACTTTTATAAATGTTCTAGGAGTAAATATGTTTAGTTTAATTTCTTTATTAATCATCGTCCCTCATTTTGTATGGCCTAAAATATTATGAGTTACTGGAGGTCAAAGTTCAAAGATATTAAGAACAAATGGCCAATAAGGTTTAAAGTAATGATATATAAGATACCTGTGTTCTATATTTAGTTATCAGAGCTCTTATCAGAGTCTACTTTAAACATCGTTAAAAATGAATTCATGACATGAAAGAGGTCAAACTGGACGTCAAATAAAAGTAAAGAAGAAGAAGAAGAAAGTCCAACGTCATCGTTTATTGTAAAACCGTCTCCATCACATCGTCTCTTCATCCATCAGTGAGAATATAAACGTATATTTTAATAATCTTCTGTTACAGTAACAACAGTTTAACTCTACTCTTCTAATAACACACACATATATATATATATCAGGAGTCCCACTAAAAACTAGAAAAAGAAAAAAGTTAATCGAGCAGACAAACAATGTACAAACAAATTAAATGTCTATAAATCTGCGTGAGATCATCAGATCTTTGGTTCTAACAAAGAGTGAATTCTATCATTTAAACTGTGAAGAAACAGGACATTCTGCCTCTCACGGAGCAAGGAACACACTGAGAGGAGCTAAAGGCTAGCATCCACATGCAGTACTTTAAAAACAGAACGGTCCATTTCTGAGCAGCAGAAACACTGGATCCTACATTTCCCATAATGCAGCTGAAGTTTCCTCTCATTGGCCGGCTCTTGTTTGAATAGATGACTGGAGCTGATGGCCAATCAGGTGATGGTCTGTGTCTCCTCCTCGCTCACGATTGGCCGTCAGATAGAGACCCAGCTGCACTCTGATTGGATGACTCTGCGGCAGTCTGTCTCTGATTGGCCAGCTGGGCGTAGAGACGGGACCTGAGGAATCGTGGGTAACTGTCGCTCTCCATCAGGCACAAAACTTGATCCTGAGCCAGCTGGAAGGACGCCAGGTTAACGGCGACGCGCAGGCCCTGATTGGTCGATTCTCTAACGGATGAGTCCACGTTGACCTGGTGACAGAGAGCAGCGGGGTCACATGACCAATCATTAGACCAACCAGAGGACAGACAGACAGGCAGACAGACAGAGAACAGGTTTGTTGGAGTTGACTGCGCCTCGCCTCGAAAGTGGACGAGAGCAGGCGGCAGCAGCAGGGGGCGATGAAAAAAACACTGAGATCAAGTCGAACAGTTTTCAGCCTTCAATGAAAACACAGGAAGTCATTGAAATGTTTACATGCTGTTTGTTACGTTTGTAGGCTACCTGTAGTTTATAGGCTACGTTTGTAGGCTACCTGTAGTTTATAGGCTACGTTTGTAGGCTACCTGTAGTTTCAGACTACTTTTGGGTTATATGCCGTGTCAATCAGTGACAATGGTTCTCTCCTTTTAAAGGTTTTCTGATGCTTCACATCGTTAATCTATGGACTTCACACATTCAAGTTCTCTGACTGAAAACATGGTGACATCAACATGGAATAAGGCTTTCTCAATAAATATCTTTACTTACAGATACTAAATAAATAACCTTATATATTATGATAATAATAATAATTATAATAATTAATATTATTATCAGCCACATCATTGCACAACGTGAGTCCACTAGCCAACAATTTAGCGTCAAATCTTACATTTACACAGAAAATATGAATTTTCTACAAAACTTGGTGTTGCTGTCAAGAATAGACAGATAGACAGACAGACAGGCAGAAAGACAGAGAACAGCAGGGTCACATGACCAATCATTAGACCAACCAGAGGACAGATAGACAGACAGACAGGCAGAAAGACAGAGGGAAGCCGGGTCACATGACCAATCATTAGACCAACCAGAGGACAGATAGACAGACAGACAGGCAGAAAGACAGAGGGAAGCCGGGTCACATGACCAATCATTAGACCAACCAGAGGACAGATAGACAGACAGACAGGCAGAAAGACAGAGAACAGCAGGGTCACATGACCAATCATTAGACCAACCAGAGGACAGATAGACAGACAGACAGGCAGAAAGACAGAGGCCGTTTCTCAATATGTGAACTTCTCTGTACTTGTGTCCTCCTGAACTTGTGAAACGTCATCAAGCGCGGCCCAAGTACTGTTCCAATACACAAGTTCGCATCAAGCCAAGTACGGTCCAGATACCCGGAAGTGTCCTCGCTCCGCCCATTATACCGAGGATGCATCGGAGGAGACTTGTGTGGACTTTGGACAGCCAAGTATCCCAGAATGCATTTCACCAGCAAACAAGAGATGACAGTAGCGGAGACGACTCACAACTGTCAGTTATCATTGTCTAAATACTGCTGTTGTTGTGTAACGGAATTTAGTTTTAACATTTTTTTAAGCGAGAATGTAGTTGTTAAGACTTAAAATATGCGGTCAATTTATCCAGATAGAGCCTGTTTGAAAAAAGCGCCGACGTTTGTCGGAGATGAGAGGTCCAGAGAGGAGAGATATATATATATGTATATATATATATATATATATATATATATATAGATATAGAGATATGAGAGGACCAGAGAGGAGACCGGGCGGTGGTGCTCATGCAGCCCGCTGACAGCAGCCTGATCTCGGCTAGGCCTCTCCAGATGTGCCGCTGGCTCCGGTGTCTCTGTGGTTGTGGTTGCAGATGTAACACAAAACATATACATATTAATATTTTTATATTTTCTAAATGAAAACGAAAAAAGGCAGGGTTGTGTTTTATATCATATTTCGTTTTATTGTCAATATATTTATTTGTATTCTTATTTTTTATTTTATTCTATTTTTATTTTATTGTATAATATGTGTATTTATTATCTGTTTCTGTGTAGTTGAGCTGCTGCAACACCCGAATTTCCCCCATGGGGATCAATAAAGGAATATAATAATAATAATAATATATATGACTGAAGATAACCGGAGTAGGCGGGACCGACGAGCTGAGTTGGTGACGTCGTGACGTTGGTGACGTCATCAAGTTCGCTGCTGTTCCAATTGCAAAATGACGTAATGACGTAATGACGTACTGCGTCCTCCCGTCCTCGGGAGTTTGTACTCCCGAGTCGAACTATCCAAGTATGAACTTGCAAGTTTGCAAGTCCATACTTGACCATACTTGGTATTGAGAAACGGCCAGAGAACAGCGGGGTCACATGACCAATCATTAGACCAACCAGAGGACAGATAGACAGACAGACAGGCAGAAAGACAGAGGGAAGCCGGGTCACATGACCAATCATTAGACCAACCAGAGGACAGATAGACAGACAGACTGACAGACAGCTACCTGTCTGGATGCGTTGGTAGAAATAAACTCATCGTAGATTTTTGCTGCCCTGGCGGCCATCTTGCTGAGGGGGCGTGTCCTCTTGAATCTCTCCACAGCCAACCAGAAGTCCAGGTTCTCCTCGCTGAACTCCGACTTCAGGAAGTGACGGAACACTGCCAGACCATCTGACCAATGAGAAGAGAGCAGGGAGGCGGTTTAGAGTTCAGAACACCTGAACCAGAACCTGACAAGGACCAGGATGTAGCCAGACCGAGTCATGTGTGTGTTTGTCTGTGTGTGTGTGTCTCTGTGTGTGTCTGTGTTTGTTTGTCTGTGTGTCTCTCTGTGTGTGTGTGTGTTTGTTTGTTTGTTTGTCTGTGTGTGTGTGTGTGTGTGTGTGTGTGTGTGTGTGTGTGTGTGTGTGTGTGTGTGTGTGTGTGTGTGTGTGTGTGTGTGTCTCTCTGTGTGTGTTTTCTATTATCATCCAAAGTCCAGTTTGTTTGAAACAGGATTCCAAGACGAGACTGAAACCTTCAGGACCTGGTCTACAACAGAGTCATCATGGACCCTGAACAGGAAGTGCTCTTTCTTACACTGATTGCTCAGCAGAGCCTCCAGGCTCGCTTCCCACCGGAGAACCTCCCCTGTAGACGGTCTGCAAAACAAAACAAAGGCACTTCAGGTACACTGGAACCAGTACCAAACATGACCTATGAGACCCAGCTGGAACCAGTACCAAACATGACCTATGAGACCCAACTGGAACCAGTACCAAACATGACCTATGAGACCCAGCTGGAACCAGTACCAAACATGACCTATAAGACCCAACTGGAACCAGTAGCAAACATGACCGATGAGACCCAACTGGAACCAGTACCAAACATGACACAGCTGATCTCGGTCCTCACCAGTAAACAGTGTTCCTACCTGTTGTTTCTCAGAGCTTTCTCCAAACTGTTGCCATGGGAACAGGTGATGTTTTTCCGTCGTCGTAGAAACAGCAAGCGTGTCCGAACATCAGCAGCTCTGAGGAGGAGACAAGTCAGAGTGACAGGAAGTAAAGACAATCGAATAAATAACGCGCTGATTGTACATCCTGATTAATTTCCCTAATCCTCGCAGAAGAAGAGATGTGAGGAGAGAGGAGTCGTGAGGAGAGAGGAGTCGAAGAAAAGACGCGAGGAGAGAGGAGTCAAATAAAATATACGAGTAACGAGGAGTCGTGAGGAGAGATACGAGGAGAGAGAGTGAATAAGATCCCGAGATACTTGAACTCCCTCGCTTGGGGCAGTGACTCACTCCCAACCCAGGGGGTGCAATCCACTCAGCCAGACGTTCCCAGTTCACCCTCACCACACGTTTGGGTTTACCAGGTCTCCCCTGAGACCACTTTGCCTTGGGAGACCCTACCAGGAGTCATTGTCACCGACAACACAGCTCTCAGGATCACTGGGGCACACAAACCCCTCCACCACGATAAGGTGGCGATTCATTGAAGGAGGGAGAGAAGAGTCGAAGAAGAGATGCAAGGAGAGAGAAGTCGTGAGGAGTTACGAGGAGAGAGGAGTCGAAGAGGAGATACGAGGAGAGGAGTCGAAGAAGAGATAAGAGGAGAGGAGTCGAAGAAGAGATAAGAGGAGAGAGGAGTCGAAGAGGAGAGAGGAGTCGAAGAGGAGAGAGGAGTCGAAGAGGAGAGAGGAGTCGAAGAGGAGATACGAGGAGAGGAGTCGAAGAAGAGATAAGAGGAGAGAGGAGTCGTGAGGAGTTACGAGGAGAGAGGAGTCGAAGAGGAGATACGAGGAGAGGAGTCGAAGAAGAGATAAGAGGAGAGAGGAGTCGAAGAGGAGAGAGGAGTCGAAGAGGAGAGAGGAGTCGAAGAGGAGAGAGGAGTCGAAGAGGAGATACGAGGAGAGGAGTCGAAGAAGAGATAAGAGGAGAGAGGAGTCGAAGAGGAGATATGAGGAGAGGAGTCGAAGAACAGATAAGAGGAGTCGAAGAGGAGAGACGAGGAGAGAGGAGTCGAAGAAGAGATATGAGGAGAGAGGAGTCGTGAGGAGAGTTACGAGGAGAGAGGAGTCAAAGAAAAGATACGAGTGGAGAGGAGTCGTGAGGAGAGATGTGAGGAGAGAGGAGTCAAAGAAGAGACGTGAGGAAAGAGGAGTTGTGCGGAGAGATACGAGGAGAGAGGAGTCGAAGAAGAGATTTGTATGTGTCTGTGTTTGTGTGTCTGTGTGTGTGCGTCTGTGTGTGTGCGTCTGTGTGTCTGTGTGTGTGTGTGTGTGTCTGTGTGTGTGTGTGTGTGTGTGCGTCTGTGTGTGTGTGTTTTTGCGTGCGTGCGTGCGTGCGTGCGTGTGTTGTGTGTGTGTGTGTGTGTGTGTGTGTGTGTGTGTGTGTGTGTGCGTGTGCGTGTGTGTGTGTGTGTGTTCACATACAGACTCTTGGTCTTCTTCCTCAGTTGAAGGTTTCTGAACTCTGTATCCTGAAAGAAACAAAACAAAATGTCACACTCTACTAGGTTCTACCAGACTCTAATGAGCTTTACTGGTCCCTGGTGGACTCTACCAGACTCTATCAAACTCTACCAGACTTTACTGAGCTCTACTGGTCCCTGGTGGACTCTACCAGACTCTATCAAACTCTACCAGACTTTACTGAGCTCTACTGGTCCCTGGTGGACTCTACCAGACTCTATCAAACTCTACCAGACTTTACTGAGCTCTACTGGTCCCTGGTGGACTCTACCAGACTCTACTGAAGTCTACTGGTCTCTGTTGGACTCTTCCAGACTCTACTTGACTTTACATCCCTGTTCGAGACTCTGCTGCTCTCTGATGGTTTGGTCTCTAAGGTTTTCAACACACAATATTTCTGTTGGTCTTTACTGGTCTCTACTGGTCTCTACTACTCTATGCTAGTCTCTGCTGGTCCATACTAGTCTCTGCTGCTGGTCTCTACTACTCTCTGCTGGTCTATACTAGTCTTTGCTGGTCTCTGCTTGTCTGCCGTGGTCTCTGCTGGTCTATACTAGTTTATGCTGGTCCATACTAGTCCCTGCTGGTCCATACTAGTCTCTGCTGGTCTTTGCTAGTCTCTGCTGGTCTCTGCTGGTCTTTCGTGGTCTCTGCTGGTCCATACTAGTCTCTGCTGGTCTGTCGTGGTCTCTGCTGGTCTTTGCTAGTCTCTACTGGTCGATCGTGGTCTCTACCTTGGTACCATTGAGCAGCACCAGCATGTGGTGCAGAGACCCCCCTTCTTTGGTCAGCTGTTTCCTCAGAGCGTGAACAGAGGGGGGGCGGGGGGCGGAGCCTGTTTTTCCGGTCTGGAGGTCAAAGGTCAGGGGTCGGGTGAGTCGGTGAAGGGTGCTGTCGGACAGGAAGCGGGGCGATCGAGGTTCCTGCAGCAGAGAACCCTCGGAGAGCGAGCGACGCAGAACCGAACCAACAGACGGACCTGCAGGTCTGTGGGGGAAGGTCACCTCCTCCTCCTCCTCCTCTTCTTCATCCTCCTCCTCCTCCTTGTTGAAGTGATGGGAGCTGATCTGGAGGCCCCGCCCCCCACCCCTCCCACGTTCTCTGATGTTTCCGAGGCGCTCTCCCCCCCCCTGCTGCCGCTCCTCCACCTCTTCCACCTCCTCACGCCTCCTCTTCCTCCTCTCCTCCTCTGCTCCTCCTCGCTCCTTCCAGACTGGACTGCTCTGGGTGGGAGAGGGGGAGGGCTGGGGGAGGAGGTGACGAGGGATGGTGAAGGTCCTGGGAGGAGGGGAGGAGGGGGAGTCGTATGGGGAGAGAGAGGAGACGGGCGGAGGAGGTGTGGAGGAGGAGAAGGGATAGCTAAGGGAGTAACGAGAGGGAGAGGCAGGTGTGAGGGGGTCACAAAGGGAGGAGGAGGGGGAGGTGCAGCGGGGGAGGGGAGGATCGGAGGAAGAACAAGGAATGGAAGTCCGAGTGAGGAGGTCAGACCGACCGAGAGAGAGGAGGCCAAGATCTGAGGGGAGGTGTGAGAGCTGAGGGGGAGGAGGAAGGTGAAGAGCAGGAGGAAGAAGTGGAAGAGGAGGAGGAAGAAGAGGAGGTGTTGAATATTAACTCATGTTGGTCAAATAGCTTTTTTTCTGGTTCTGATGTCATCAAGGTTTTAACAACATGTCTCTCTCTCTGTCTCTCTGTCTCTCCTCTCTCTCTCTCTCTCTACCTGTCTCTCTCTCTCTACCTGTCTCTCTGTCTGTCTGTGTCTCTCTCTCTGTCTCTCTGTCTCTCCTTCTCTCTCTCTCTCTCTGTGGATGGTGGTGGAGTGAGTGCTGAGAGCGTTAGTGTTGAGTGTTTCAGCGTTTCGAGTGAGTTTTTCTTACTTTCTTCTCTTTATTTTTGTTGGTATATGTGTATGTGTGTTTTTCTTTACTTTATAGTGTGTCTTTAGTGTCTTTAGTGTGTTGGTGCGTTGGTGGTGGTGCTTTGGGATGCGGGCATTTGTTTGGCACGATGCCAGTAGCAGAGACTGCTGCGGGCGAGTTTGAGAGGCTGACTCGGCGTCATGCCATCAAACTGGTCCCAGCAGGTCTCTGGTCCCAGCAGGTCACTGGTCCCAGCAGGTCACTGGTCCCAGCAGGTCACTGGTCCCAGCAGGTCTCTGGTCCCAGCAGGTCACTGGTCCCAGTAGGTCACTGGTCCCAGCAGGTCACTGGTCCCAGCAGGTCTCTGGTCCCAGCAGGTCACTGGTCCCAGCAGGTCTCTGGTCCCAGCAGGTCACTGGTCCCAGAGACCTGGAGGAGGCAGGGTTAGCGGTGGGAGAAGTGGTCGGGTACGGCAGCGTGAAGTCTGCGTCCCGGATGAACGGAGCGATCGTTATGTTCCTAGATAACCCGGCTAAGGTGAGCCAGGTGGTGGAGAGGTGTAGTGATCAGAGACACCTTCACTCCCGTCCTCCCCCTGGTGAGTCCGGCTACGAGGGTAACGACCTCCAACGCTCCTCCGTTCATCAGGAACGAAGTGTTGGCAGAGAGTTGTCCCGCTATGGCCAACTGGTCTCTCACATTAAAATGGTGTCTTTGGGCTGCAAATCCCCACAACTGAAACACGTCGTGAGTCACCGGAGACAGGTGCACATGATCCTAAAAGACACGACAAGCGATGAAGATGTGTCAGTGTGTGTTGCTTTAGTGTCTGATGATGAACTTCTGAAGATTTCCCAAAAGAGGAAACAATCAGAATCTGCTCAGTCAAACTCTAAATCCCAAACAAAAGTTTGATCAGAGTCAGAGAGTGACTTCTGTCTCACTCAGGAGGAGCAGCAGAGTCTGAATGCTCCAGCAGACATCAAGAGGTTCCTAGAGGTCACTAAAGGAGCCAGACTTATTGTAGTTGAGGAGCATTTCAACAACCTGAGACTGTTCATCCAGTCAGCTCGTCCTCTTACCAGGAAGTCTGAAAATTCAGAAGTGGTTTTAACAGAACAAGAAGTATATTGTTTAAAGAAACTAATAGTTAAAGTGAAAGCGCAAATCATCACTGATGAAGATGATTTTTAAACATAAGATCTTGTGCTTTTATACACTGACATGTTTTATCACTGCTTTTTTCTTTTTAAACTCTCCACTAATGTGTGACTTTAACATCAGCATTTTAAACCTGAACGGAGCCAGGGCTGATTTTAAAAGAGCTGCACTTTTTAAAATGATGGAGATGAAAAAAATTGACGTGATGCTTTTACAGGAAACCCACAGCACAGCTGACATTGAGAGTGACTGGAGGATGGCTTTTAATGGGGAGGTGATGTTAAGCCATTTTAAGTGATGCCGTGAGAGATTGTGGTAACGATGATTTTATGTTTTTAGGGGGGGATTTTAACTGTACAGTTGATCCAACCCTGGACAGGAATCATCCTGAGCCTCATCCTGCTTCTTCCCACAGGATCAGACAGCTGGTAGAAGAACATGAGCTGTCTGACCTGTGGAGAGCTTTTAACAGCACTCACAGACAGTACACCTGGAGCCACACAAGGGGAAACTTTTACCATTGGCCAGACTGGACCGCCTCTTTTGTTTTAAACACCATTTAAATATTTTTAAAAGGTGTTTTATTCAGCACGTGGGTTTTAGTGATCACTGTCTTGTCTCCTGCTCCGTTTTTATTAAAAACATTCGTTTAAAGAGCGCCTATTGGCATTTTAACACGGCTCTTTAAAATCCTGTCCAAAGCTCTGGCCCTCAGACTGAGGGAGGTGATGGCGTCCGTCGTCCACCCTGACCAGACTTACTGTGTGCCCAGCAGGCTCATCAGTGACAATGTTACTTTGATTCGAGATGTTTTGGACCTCTCCAGTTCATTGGGGATAGAGACTGGTCTTATTTCCATAGACCAGGAAAAGGCTTTTGACCGGGTTGAACACCAGTATTTATGGCAGACTCTGGCTGCCTTTGGGTTCAACCCAGGCTTTATAGCTATGATCCGGGTTCTCTACAGTGACATTGCGAGTGTCCTGAAAATAAATGGCGGGCTGAGTGCACCTTTTGGCGTCCAGAGAGGGGTGAGGCAGGGCTGCTCTCTCTCTGGGATGTTGTACTCTCTGGCCATCGAGCCTCTGCTCCACAAACTGAGGATGAATCTAAACGGTGTGAGCTTCCCCCAGTGTGATGTGTCTTTTAAACTGTCTGTCTATGCTGATGATCTGATTGTGTTGGTCAATAAACAACAAGACATTGACTTTTTAACTGACACCATAAAAGATTTTAGTCGTATTTCTTCTGCGAAGGTGAACTGGGGGAAGAGCGAGGCTCTGATGGTCGGGGGGAGCTGGGGGGTCGGCTCAGGCTGCCTGGTGGCCTGGTTTGGAAGAAGGGAGGACTCAAATACCTTGGGGTATTTTTGGGGGACGAGACCTCAAAAAGCAAGAACTGGGACAACGTGGTTGAGAAGGTGAAGGGGCGCCTCAGCAGGTGGAAGTGGCTCCTTCCTAAAATGTCTTACAGAGGTCGCACCCTGATCCTCAACAACCTGGTCTCGTCCTCCCTGTGGCACCGGCTGGCCTGTGTCGATCCTCCGGCTTCCCTCCTATCAGAGGTACAACGGGTTTTAGTGGATTTCTTTTGGGGCAGGATGCACTGGGTCCCACAGAGTGTCCTTTTCCTTCCCAAGGACGAGGGGGGCAGGGCCTGATCCATCTGGCCAGCAGGGGCGCTGCCTTCCGCCTCCAGTTCCTCCAGAGGCTGCTGACTGGGCCAGAGGACACTCTGTGGAGACCTCTATCCCGGTGCATCCTGCAACGTTTTAACAGCCTGGGTCTGGATTTCAGCTTGTTTTTAATGAATAATAATAAGGTAATGGCATCATCTCTTCCTGGTTTTTATAAAAGTGTTTTTACAGTGTGGAACCTGCTAAAACAGGAGCGGAAGCAACAGGGGGCCTCGCTGCACTGGCTGCTGCAGGAGCCCGTCCTGTATGGGAATGTTCTCACTCATCCCAGCTGGGCGGGGGCCACCCTGTCCAGACTGCTGCAGGCTGCAGGGGTCTCCACGCTGGGCCAGGTGGTGGAGCTGGCCGGACCCCAACTGGAGGACCCCACGGGGCTGGCAACTGGTTTGGGGATCAGGTCCACCAGGTTCATTGGACAAGCCCTTCTTCACTGGAGACAGGAACTCACAGGTCAGGACATCCTGCTTTTAAAATCTTTTAGCAATGGATCCGGGTCCCCGAACGTGGAGGACCCTTTTCCCGCCAACTTCCTGGCATTGGATTTTAAAAACTGTTCTGGGCCTCTGCTGCAGCCAGCTCACCCGGTCTCCCTGGAGGGAGCCTCGGGAAAGACCTTCTATAAACTAATGGTAAAAACACTACACACAAAAACACTGGACAAAAGGACTGACACTCCATGGAGGAACTACTTTGGACTAGATCAAGGTTCCGGACCTCAGTGGAGGTCTTTGTCCAAACCTCCACTGAGTAAGAGACACGGGGACCTCCAGTGGAGAGTACTCCATGGAATAATGGCAGTGACCGCATTTGTAGCCATTATAAACCAAGCGGTGAAAGACAAATGCCCATTTTGTGGCAGGAGAGAAACTATCTTTCACTGTTTTTATGAGTGTCCTCGTCTTTCTGCTTTGTTTCTGTTTCTACAAGTTGTTTTTACCAGT
>NC_072461.1:29369125-29371625 GCF_027596085.1 Anoplopoma fimbria | reverse complement strand
AGGGTTCTGTCGGGACTGCAGAGGTCCAGAGGCTGAAAACAACAAGAACAACAAAAGAAAATACTAAGAACCAGCAACGGAGTCTGAGACATAGAACCGTATAGAACAAGGTTCTAACACAATAATGTGTTCTGTTTATTGAAGTCATATCTCTTCATGTTCCTTAATGCTCCTACAAAGGCTGCGCCAACTGGGTGTTGAGGGCTCTGCACTTGACTGGCTCACATCATACCTCACAAACAGGCAACAGTTCATCTCCCTCTCCGGTCACTCATCCACCCTCTCCCCAGTTACGCAGGGGGTCCCCCAGGGATCAGTCCTCGGCCCCCTCCTCTTCATCTGCTACCTCTTCCCCCTTGGTCACATCCTCCGCCAACTCACCCTGGACTTCCACTGCTACGCCGACGACACCCAGATATACGTCACCACCAAATCCCCCCAAAATCCTCCCCTCACCCACATCGAAACTTGCATCTCCACAATAAAAACTTGGCTAACTCACAACTTCCTCAAACTGAACAGTGACAAAACTGAGCTCCTCCTCATTGGCACCAAATCCACTCTCAATAAAACTGGTCCCATTTCACTCACCATCGACTCCTCAACCATCACCCCCTCCACCCTGGTACGCAATCTCGGTGTCATCATGGACCCCACCCTTACCTTCACTCCCCATGTCAGCCACATCGTCAAGACCTCATATTTCCACCTCCGCCGCATCGCCAAAATCAGACACTGCCTCCCCCCTGCTGCTGAATCCCTCATCCATGCCTTCATCTCCTCTCGCCTCGACTACTGCAACTCCCTCCTTACTGGCATCTCCTCCCATTCCCTCCATAGACTCCAAATGGTCCAAAACTCTGCCGCCCGCCTCCTCACCCACACCCGGTCCCGTGAACACATCACTCCCGTTCTCCACTCTCTCCACTGGCTCCCCATCAAGCAGCGCATCAACTTCAAAATACTCCTCCTCACCTTCAAAGCTCTTCACCACCTAGCCCCCCCCTACCTGTCTGACCTCCTCCTCCCCCACCGCCCCTCCCGAGCCACCCGTTCCTCCTCCACTCTCACCCTGACTACACCAACATCCCGATTAAAAACTTTTGGCGACAGAGCATTCTCACGCACAGCACCCCGACTCTGGAATTCCCTCCCCCAATCTGTTCGCCACTCTCCCTCACTCACAACATTCAAGTCCCGCCTCAAAACATACCTCTTCACCCAAGCCTATGATCTTCCCTATCCCTAGCCACCATTACCCAACTGCCTACACTTCTACCCCTGTTACATCTCAATAACTCTGTTTTTTCTGCCTGTGCTGTGTATGCTTGTGTTGTCCCCCCTGTCTGTAATACCCCCCCCCCTCTTTGCCTGTAAATGTAAATGTGTCCTGCTTGTACTGTCCCCCTGTCTGTAATTACCCCCCCCCCCCCCCCTCTATGACTTTGTAATCTGCGACTTTGGGTACTTGAAAAGCGCAATATAAAATAAAGATATTATTATTATTATTAATGTTCCTTAATGTCTCCTGTGTCTCTTTAAGTCTCCGGCCTTGGTAGAGTTGCTCTGGGTTCTATGTTATGTTTGGTTCTAATTTATGTTCTAAATCAGGTGAAAAGTTCTTGGATTGGCTCTAGATTCTGATCTTGATGAAGATGTTCTAGGTTAGGTAGAATCTCAGATTAGTTCTGGTAGGGTTTTATGTTCTTTTAGGTACAGAAGACAGGGAGGATGAGGGTCTTCAGTTCTAATATTTATTTCAGGGTTCTGAGTCAGGAAAATGGTTCTAGTGTATACTTTATGTTAGCTCTAGGTGTCTTGGATTGGTTCTGGGTTCTCGATTAGGGACTAGGTTATAATCCTTAAGGGATATATGGGGGTTTTGGGTTCTAACATCTAACATCAAGGAGTTTGTTCTCAGCACCATCTCAAAGTCATGTTTTAGGTTGTAGGTTCTGACCTGGACGAAGATGGGGAAGATGAGGGTTTTGGGCGCCAGGGTAACGTAGGTTCCGTAGGCAGAGTAGGGCAGATGTGATTGGACGATGGTGCAGTTCTGGTAGTTGCCGTAGCTGCTGGGGGGCTGATAAAGAGGCGGTAGGGGGGGCGGGGGCAGGGTGGAGGTGCAGCCGCTGAACAGTCGCTGTGAAGACCCGGGTCGAGGGTCGTGGTGGAGGTTCTGACCTCTGCTGGGGTGAGTCTGGTACAGACGCCCTGGTGATCAATAACACAGGTAATATCAGCTCATAATCAATACATTCAGCAAACGCTCAGAATACATGATCAACAGTCAGTGTGGTGGTACCGATCGTTCCATCACTGTCCTGATAAACCGGCTGCAGCAGCTGAAACACAGAGACAGAACATTGTTATGATTACTGTTAAGGAACCGTGTATGACAGAACAAACAACATCATGATGACGTTCTATCAAACTAGTGGTGTCTGCTGGGAAAGTTCTAAATAAGCTTAAGGGTTCTTGGTGCGGGGGAAAGGTTCTC
>NC_072461.1:29361625-29364125 GCF_027596085.1 Anoplopoma fimbria | reverse complement strand
TCCTGCAGATTCCTCCTCTACAACATCAGGAGGATTCTCCCCTTCCTCCCTGAGGAGACGGTGCAGGTGCTCTACAGGCTCTGGTCATCTCCCGCCTGGACTACTGCAACTCACTACTGGAGCCCCGGCGTCGGCCATCAGACCTCTGGAGCTCGTCCAGAAAGCTGCAGCTCGTCTGGTGTTCAATGACCCAAGTTCTCCCACACAACTTCCCTTCTCCGTTCTCTACACTGGCTCCCTGTAGGAGCATCCAGTTTAAGACTCTGGTGCCTACAGGGCAGTGAGAGGAACAGCTCCTTCCTATCTCCAGGCCATGAAGCCCTACACCCCCCCACCACTCCTCTCTGCTGCCTCGGGGCGACTGGTTGCCCCGTCGCTCAGAGGTCCCTGCGGCCGATCCACCCGGTCACAGCTTTTTTCTGTCCTGACCCCTCAGTGGAGGAATGAACTCCCCACTGACCTCAGGACAGCAGAGTCACTGCCCATCTTTAGGCGCAGGCTGAAAACTCACCTCTTCAGGAAGTACTACCCTGAGCCTTCCTCGTAGCACTTATGGCACTCGTATTAGTTGCTGCACTTACTGTATTCGTATCAGTTCGCTGCACTTATTGAATTTGTATTCGTTTACTGCACTTATCCTAGTCGTAATAGTTTGTAGCACTTATTATATTCGTATTAGTCTGTTGCAATTATTGTTTTCGTAGTAATCTGCCTCTGCACTATACTTTTGCTCTGGCTTATACTTTAAGATGCTTGTTTAAGAAAGGAGATGCACTGATGACTTCTGGTGACTAGTAGTTCTCTTGAATACCTATGTTGAATACACTTCCTGTAAGTCGCTTTGGATAAAAGCGTCTGCTACATGACTGTAATGTAATGTAATGTTTATGATGTTTATAAAATTAATAATGTTTATAATGTTAATAATGTTAATGTTTAGAATGTTAATAATGTTAATAATGTTTATGATGTTTCTAATGTTTCTAATGTTTATGATGTTTCTAATGTTTATGATATTTCTAATGTTTATAATGTTAATAATGTTAATGATGTTTATAATGTTAATAATGTTAATGATGTTTATAATGTTAATAATGTTTATGATGGTTATAATGTTTATAATGTTAATAATGTTAATAATGTTTTTTATATATATATATATATATATATATATATATATATATATAGTTTCTCACCGGGGTCGACAGCTTGGACTTTGACGGGACAGTCTGAGAAGATCGTGAATCCAAAACCATCTTTTCCTCGAACAACGTTCACCTGAAGAAACACAGTGAGTTCAGACTGTCAGCTGGATCTGTAGTCTACATGTTCAAGTACACGTCTTCTATGTACTTTATACATACATAGAAATGTAAACGTCCATGTACTTATACATACATAAACATATATACATCCATGTACTTGTACATACATACATGTTTATAATACAGCCATGGATCCTGTGGCTGCTGATAAAAGGAGAACTTTTCACTGAAACTGAAGTTAGTTTAACGTTCATCTTTATAACAGTTGAGACATCAGTGAAGTGCCCGCTCTCCAGAGGATGAATGAAGTGCCTGCTCTTCCTGCTCTCCAGAGGATGAATGAAGTCCCTGCTCTTCCTGCTCTCCAGAGGATGAATTAAGTTTCTTCTCTCCAGAGGATAAATGAAGTTCTTGTTTTTCAGAGGATGAATGAAGTTCCTGCTCTTCCTGCTCTCCAGAAGATGAATTAAGTTCTTGTTCTCCAGAGGTAAATTAAGTTATTGTTCTCCAGAGGATAAATTAAGTTCTTGTTCTCCAGAGGATGAATGAAGTTCCTGCCCTCCAGAGGTAAATTAAGTTATTGTTCTCCAGAGGATGAATGAAGCTCCTGCTCTTCCTGCTCTCCAGAGGATGAACCCTGTATATGACTGCTGGTATTGGTTCCTGTTGGCCCAGTGGGATCCAGACTGGAGGTCTCTCTGTTACCATGACGACCAATAAAGGTCGGTCCTCCTGAGAGTTTTTTCTGCACAAAGGATGTTAAATGTCCCTGAGTTAAGACTGACAGGCTGATATTAAAACAGCAGGACTGAGGCTCTGTGTGTTTGTAGTTCAGATGTTTCACACGTCCTCAGAGACGAATGCTGATGATGTCACTGTGACCTCACTGCGACCTCAATGTGACATCATCTGGGGTTCAATGTTCAGGGGTTCATTTATTAAACTCTAAATTCATATTATATTAAAATAATAAAACATGTAAACTCGACTTTGGTGTTTCATTTTTAAGTCTTTACTTTTTTATATTTCATTAAACTAATAGTTTTTTCTTTTTACAAAATGTAATAAAACACAACAAGGAGGATCTTGGGTCGATAATAATGAGAATAAATATGAAACAAAAGATAAATAAAATCCAAGAAAAAAAAAATACATCTGGTTTGAATCGATATCAAACACTTTTACTAGTTTATCTTTCGTTTGTTTATCTCTTGGTTTATCTGTTTGTTTATCTG
>NC_072461.1:29346625-29351625 GCF_027596085.1 Anoplopoma fimbria | reverse complement strand
ACTAACTAACTCTCTCACAGTCTAACTAACTAACCCTCTCACAGACTAACTAACTCTCTCACAGTCTAACTAACTAACTCTCTCACAGTCTAACTAACTAACCCTCTCACAGTCTAACTAACTAACTCTCTCACAGTCTAACTAACTAACCCTCTCACAGACTAACTAACTCTCTCACAGTCTAACTAACTAACCCTCTCACAGTCTAACTAACTAACCCTCTCACAGTCTAACTAACTATCCCTCTCACAGTCTAACTAACCCTCTCACAGTCTAACTAACCCTCTCACAGTCTAACTAACTAACCCTCTCACAGTCTAACTAACCCTCTCACAGACTAACTAACTAACCCTCTCACAGTCTAACTAACTATCCCTCTCACAGTCTAACTAACCCTCTCACAGACTAACTAACTAACCCTCTCACAGTCTAACTAACTAACCCTCTCACAGTCTAACTAACCCTCTCACAGACTAACTAACTAACCCTCTCACAGTCTAACTAACTAACCCTCTCACAGTCTAACTAACCCTCTCACAGTCTAACTAGTCCGTCTCTCCGTCTTTTCTTTTCCGTCTGTTTATGTTTCTTGAATTTTCCCTCTTAATTCCCTCTTCCTATTTTCAGGTCGTCAAGTTAAAACAATGAAACAGGATTGTTTCCTGTTTGCCCTTTCAATATAAAAGCTTGTTTTCATTAAGCAACTCTCCCACCATAAGGTTCATGACTCAGCAGCTCCTCTCGATCTCATCTCATGGTCTTCTTGAGCAGATGTTTTACAGAGTCATGTGTTCACCATGAATCCATAAACTTCTGTTTTTATATTATTATTATGACATTTACACAGTGAAGTAATCAATCGATCAATTCAGATCAATAAGAACCAGGTCAGCACTCTGACCTCTGACCTCTGGGAGACAAACCTTCTGGACACCAGGCTTTTACTCTGAAAAACAATCCTCTGCTTCCTGTGGTGTTGATTCTGTGAGTGAGTGTGTGAGTGTGTGTGTGTGTGTGTGTGTGTGTGTGTGGGGGGGGGGGTCCACATGTGTGTAACATTAACAGAGGGGGGGTCAGCCTGTTTCCTTGAAAACAAAGCGGACTCCACTCAGAGAGCTGAAGGTCTCGGTTCTGCTGAGGAGTACTAGCACCATCAGCCCGGTTCTTTAACTACTAATCCTGTCAAGGGTCGTGGGGGGGGGTCTGGAGGACTGAGACTCAGAGACAGACAACCAATCACATCCACTAATTTAACTGAAGCTGCATGTATTTAGACCGGAGAACCCAGAGAGAACCCAGAGAAAACTCAGAAAGGAACCAAAGAGAAGCTAGAGAAAACAAAGAAAGAACGCAAAGAGAACCCAGAGAGGAACCAAAGACCCCAGAGAAAACAAAGAAAGAACGCAAAGAGAACCCAGAGAGGAACCAAAGACCCCAGAGAAAACATAGAAAGAATGCAAAGAGAACCCAGAGAGAAGGAACCAAAGACCCTAGAGAAAACATAGAAAGAATGCAAAGAGAACCCAGAGAGGAACCAAAGACCCCAGAGAAAACATAGAAAGAATGCAAAGAGAACCCAGAGAGAACGAAGAGAGAGACAAGTAGAAGATTAGTTAAATTAGTTAACATGTTCAGTTTGTTCAGGGTGACAGAAGGAAGTTAATCTGATCAGATTATCACAACATCACTCCTCCTCTCTCTCTCTCTCTCTCTCTCTCTCTCTCTCTCTCTCTCTCTCTCTCTCTCTCTCTCTCTCTCTCTCTCTCTCTCTCTCTCTGTCTCTCTCTCTGTCTCTCTCTCTCTCTCTCTCTCTGTCTCTGTCTGTCTCTCTGTCTGTCTCTCTCTCTGTCTCTCTCTCTCTCTCTCAGTGTTAGTTGGTGTCTCTCGCCCGGCTGCAGAGCAGATGGTCCGTGTTGCCGTGACGATCAGAGATGAAGCGTCTTTAAAGGAACAAATAAAGACTCGTCTCATAATCGTCGTGTGGACTCTGAGACAGCGAGGTACCTTTATTGATTATTCTATCGGGGATCAATAAGAATGAATATGAATGAAACCATTAACAGTTAATTCATTGTTTTAACAGTTTTAATTGTTTTAACAGTTTTAACTGTTTTAATTGTTTTAACAGTTTTAATTGTTTTAATAGTTTTAACAGTTTTAACAGTTTTAATTGTTTTACTTGTTTTAACAGTTTTAATTGTTTTAATAGTTTTAACAGTTTTAACAGTTTTAATTGTTTTAACAGTTTTAATTGTTTTAATAGTTTTAACAGTTTTAACAGTTTTAATTGTTTTAACAGTTTTAATTGTTTTAACAGATTTAAATGTTTTAACTGTTTTTATTGTTTTAACAGTTTTAATTGTTTTAATTGTTTTAACAGTTTTAATTGTTTTAACAGTTTTAATTGTTTTAATAGTTTTAACAGTTTTAACAGTTTTAATTGTTTTAATAGTTTTAACAGTTTTAACAGTTTTAATTGTTTTAATAGTTTTAACAGTTTTAACAGTTTTAATGTTCATTATTTGATATTTATTATTTCCTTTAGTGTAGAGTAATGTAAACGTCTTAAAGACATCAAGCGTTGGTTGAAAGCTCCAGAAGAGCCACTAAATGGACTTCTTATGGATTTAGTTTACATTTCTATTAATATGATCATGTTTTTCACATAAAGTGTCTCATTTTCTAAAAACCTGAACTCTTAACCTGCTGAGGTCAAAGGTCAAAAGGTTAAAGTTTTAGAAATTACATGTTCAAAGTCCCTCTGAGGAATCAGTCAAATGAGATCTGACAGAAACAGACGCTCAGACACTCAGAGCAGCTGCTCAACGAGTCTTTACTGACACGGGTTCTAAAACGAGTCTTTACTGACACGGGTTCTAAAACAAGTCTTTACTGACACGGGTTCTAAAACAAGTCTTTACTGACATGTTTTATAACAAGTCTTTACTGACATGTTTTAGAACAAGTCTTTACTGACAAGGGTTCTATAATGAATTTTATTTGTAATGCACTTTATATTGAGCAAACAATCTCAAAGTGCTACATAAGAAAAAAAAAAGAAAAGTAAAAAGTTAAAATTTAGAGATAGAACGTCTCTCCAAAGGAAACAACTAATGAAAGGCTTTTTTAAAAAGGTAGGTTTTTAGGCCTTTTTTAAAAGTGTCCAGGGTCAGTGGTGCTCTCAGGTGGTCAGGGAGAGCATTCCAAAGACAGGGAGCGGCGTGACAGAAAGCTCTGTCTCCCATGGTTCGGAGTTTGGTCCTTGGGATCTGCAGGAGGTTTGCCTGACCGGAGCGGAGGTGTCGTGAAGTGGGCTGAGGGGTGATTAGCTCCTTCAGGTAAATAGGAGCATTACCATGGAGGCACTGGTGGGTCAGTAGGGAAACCTTGTATTTAATCCTGAATGGGACAGGGAGCCAGTGGAGGGATTTGAGAATTGGTGTGATGTGGTCAAATTTTCGTGTCCTTGTAAGGATCCGGGCAGCACAGTTTTGAATGTATTGGAGTTTTTGGATGTTTTTGTTGGAGATCCCGGCAAGAAGAGCATTACAGTAGTCCAGCCTGGTGGAGACAAAGGCATGGACGAGTTTTTCTGCATCTGGGAGAGAGAGTGATGGACGGAGTTTTGCAATGTTTTTTAGGTGGTAAAAAGAGTTTTTGCAAAGCTGTTTGATGTGAAGTTCAAAGGTCAGGTGGGGGTCCATTATTACACCAAGGTTGGTGACTGATGGAGAAAGGTGGATGTCGTGGCCGGCGAAGGTGATACTGGTAATGGTGGATGACCGGGTCTGATGTGGGGTGCCAATGAGAATGGCTTCAGTTTTTGAACTGTTAAGCTGCAGAAAATTCTCCTTCATCCACGCCTTTGTCTCCCCCAGGCAGGTGGTGAGTGTGGAAGATGGCAGGGTGTCAGAGGATGCTGGGTTGATTTTGAAATAAAGTTGGGTGTCATCAGCATAGCAATGGAAAGATATTCCATGCCGGCTGATGACACGGCCAAGGGGAAGCATGTAGACAGTGAAAAGGGGGGGTCCGAGGACTGACCCTTGGGGGACACCACAACAAGTCTTCACTGACACGGGTTCTAAAACAAGTCTTTACTGACACGAGTTTTATAACAAGTCTTTACTGACACGGGTTCTAAAACAAGTGTTTACTGACACGAGTTCTATAACAAGTCTATATCGACACAAGTTCTATAACAAGTGTTTACTGACACGGGTTCATAACAAGTCTTTACTGACACAGGTTCTAAAACAAGTCTTTACTGACATGTTTTATAACAAGTCTTTACTGACATGTTTTATAACAAGTCTTTACTGACAAGGGTTCTATAACAAGTCTTCACTGACACGGGTTCTAAAACAAGTCTTTACTGACACGAGTTTTATAACAAGTCATTACTGACACAAGTTCTAAAACAAGTGTTTACTGACACTAGTTCTAAAACAAGTCTTTATTGACACGTGTTCTATAACAAGTCTTCACTGACACGAGTTCTAAAACGAGTCTTTACTGACACGGGTTCTAAAACGAGTCTTTACTGACACGGGTTCTAAAACAAGTCTTTACTGACACGAGTTTTATAACAAGTCATTACTGACACAGGTTCTAAAACAAGTCTTCACTGACACGAGTTCTAAAACGAGTCTTTACTGACACGGGTTCTAAAACGAGTCTTTACTGACACGGGTTCTAAAACAAGTCTTTACTGACACGGGTTCTAAAACAAGTCTTTACTGACATGTTTTATAACAAGTCTTTACTGACATGTTTTATAACAAGTCTTTACTGACAAGGGTTCTAAAACAAGTCTTTACTGACACGGGTTCTAAAACAAGTCTTTACTGACATGTTTTATAACAAGTCTTTACTGACATGTTTTAGAACAAGTCTTTACTGACAAGGGTTCTATAACAAGTCTTCACTGACACGGGTTCTAAAACAAGTCTTTACTGACACGAGTTTTATAACAAGTCTTTACTGACACGGGTTCTAAA
>NC_072461.1:29326625-29341625 GCF_027596085.1 Anoplopoma fimbria | reverse complement strand
GTGGTCACGTAAGTAATCAACCGGCTTCATGTTGATTTTATTTTACGATACATATCTTTAAAGGTTTTTAAAGATAAAAAAGTATAAGAAAATAAACAAAAAAAGAATACAACAAAAATACAAAACAAAACCTAATTAAAAGAAACGACTAAAACATGCTCAAATAAAATAAGACCAAAAATAAATTAAAGAAATTGTGAAAATATTAAAATGGAATAAAATAAAAGTTACCCACAATAAATTCATTAAATATATATAATATATATATATATTGCTGTGCCTCTTTGACCTGTACAGGTGTTGTCTGACAATCACTCAGGTGGGTTGAAGCTGGTTTCAGGTTTCAGTGATTCTCTGATGAGTCTGCAGAGGGAGACAGAGAGTCTGAGGAGACTCCACAGTGACCTGCAGAGGGACACCAACCACAGAGGTAATACACCTTATAACACAGTAATAAACATGTATAAGTATTAAGACAAATTATTATACATTATAACATAGTAATAAACATGTATACGTATTAATACACATTATTACACATTATTATACTTTATAACACAGTAATAAACATGTATACGTAATAATACACAATAAAACACAGTAATAAACATGTATACATATTAATACACCATATAACACCGTAATAAACATGTATACGTATTAGGACAAATTTAATACACATAATAAACATTATTACACATATCGATATAAATGTATTTAACATATAAACGAAATATTACACGTCAATATACCTTGTTACACATAATAATAATAATAACGAACACCATGTTTGAGCATAGGGAGGTTCACAAGTGTACTTGGTACCAGAACACCCTAGGCCAAAGGTCTATGATCGACTTTGTAGTTGTGTCATCAGACCTGCAGTCGTATGTCTTGGATCACCACCTGGTGGTGAGTTGGATCAGGTGGCGGGGGAGGCTGCCGGACAGACCCGGTAAATCCAAACGTGTAGTGAGGGTGAACTGGGAACGTCTGGCTGAGGACCATGTCCACAAGGTCTTCAACTCCCACCTCCAGAATAATTTCTGGTGCATCCCGGGGGAGGCTGGGGACATGGAATCCGAGTTGGCCATGTTCAGATCCTCCATTGTGGAAGCTGCTGCTAGGACTTGTGGTCGGAAGGCGATCGGTGCCTGTCGTGGCGGCAATCTGAAGGAGGCCGTCAAGCTGAAGAAGGAGGCCTTTCGGGCTTGGTTGGCCGAGGGGTCTCCTGAATCAGCAGGCAGGTACCGGTTGGCCAGAAGGGCTGCAGCTACGGCAGTTACTGAGGCAAAAACCCGGGTGTGGGAGGAGTTCGGGGAGGCCATGGAGAAGGACTTTCTACTGGCCTCAAGGAAGTTCTGGCAAACCGTGAGACGACTCAGAAAGGGGAAGCAGGTTGTGCTCAGCAGGGGGGGAGAACTGCAGACCCGGACTGGGGATATTGTCGAGCGGTGGAAAGAACACTTTGAGGAACTCCTGAACCCGACCAACACGTCCTCTGTGGAAGAGGCAGAGTCTGAAGACTCAGGGGAAGTCTCGTCCATATGCCTGGCGGAGGTCGTTGAGGTAGTTAAAAAGCTCTTCAGCGGCAAAGCGCCAGGAGTGGATGAGATTCGACCGGAGATGCTGAAGGCTCTGGACATTGTCTTGGCTGACACGTCTCTTCAGTGTCGCGTGGAAGTCGGGTACAGTGCCTGTGGAGTGGCAGACCGGGGTGGCGGTTCCCATTTTCAAAAAGGGGGACCGGAGAGTGTGCTCCAATTATAGGGGTATCACACTGCTCAGCCTCCCCGGGAAAGTTTACTCCAGGGTGCTGGAAAGGAAGTTCCGGCCGATTGTCGAACCTCAGATTCAGGAGGAGCAATGCGGATTCCGTCCTGGACGTGGAACAGCGGACCAACTCTTTACCCTTACAGGTCTGTTGGAGGGGGCATGGGAGTTTGCTCATCCAGTCTACATGTGTTTTGTTGACTTGGAGAAGGCCTTCGACCGTGTCCCTCTGGGAGTCCTGTGGGGGGTACTGCGAGAATATGCGGTTCGTTGCTACGCTCCTACGCTATTCAGTCCTTGTATGACCAAAGTGAGAGCTGTGTCCGGATACTCGGCACAAAGTCCAGCTTGTTCCCAGTGCGTGTTAGCCTCCGCCAGGGCTGCCCATTGTCACCAACCCTGTTTGTGATTTTCACGGACAGGATTTCAAGGTGCAGCCAGGGGGAGGAGAGTTTCCGGTCTGGGGACCTCAGAATCGCATCCCTGCTTTTTGCAGATGATGTGGTTCTGTTGGCTTCTTCAGAACGTGACCTTCAGCACGCACTGGGGCGGTTCACAGCCGAGTGTGAAGCGGTCGGGATGAGAGTCAGTACCTCCAAGTCTGAGGCCATGGTTCTCTTCCGGAAAACGGTGGATTGCACCCTCTGGGTTGGGAGTGAGTCACTGCCCCAAGCGAGGGAGTTCAAGTATCTCGGGATCTTATTCACGAGTGGGGGAAAAATGGAGCGGGAGATGGACAGGCGGTTCAGTGCAGCGTCAGCAGTGATGCGGGCGTTGTACCGGACCGTTGTGGTGAAGAAGGAGCTGAGCCGTAAGGCAAAGCTCTCGATTTACCAGTCCATCTACGTTCCAACCCTCACCTATGGTCATGAGCTTTAGGTAGTAACCCTCACCTATGGTCATGAGCTTTGGGTAGTAACCCTCACCTATGGTCATGAGCTTTGGGTAGTAACCCTCACCTATGGTCATGAGCTTTAGGTAGTAACCCTCACCTATGGTCATGAGCTTTGGGTAGTGACCCTCACCTATGGTCATGAGCTTTAGGTAGTGACCCTCACTTATGGTCATGAGCTTTAGGTAGTGACCCTCACTTATGGTCATGAGCTTTAGGTAGTGACCCTCACTTATGGTCATGAGCTTTGGGTAGTGACCCTCACCTATGGTCATGAGCTTTGGGTAGTGACCGAAAGAATGATATTGCGGATACAAGCGGCCGAAATGAGCTTCCTTCATAGGATAATAATAATAATTGATTGTACTTGTATAGCGCTTTTCTAGTCTTCCGACCACTCAAAGCGCTTTGACATTACTAATCAATCACCCATTCACACCCATTCATACACTGATTGCTACCATGCAAGGTGCCACCTGACCATCAGGACCCTAACTAACATTCATACACATTCATACACCGCAGGAACAGCCTGCCATTGCGTCGAAAGGGGCCAGCTGAGGTGGCTCGGGCATCTGATCAGGGACGCCTCCCTTTAGAGGTTTTCCAGGCACGTCCAACTGGTAAGAGGCCCCGGGGTCGACCCAGAACTCGCTGGAGAGATTATATATCTCGTCTGGCCTGGGAACGCCTCGGGGTTCCCCAGGAGGAGCTGGAAAGTGTTGCTGGGGAGAAGGAGGTCTGGAGGAGCCTCCTTAGTCTGCTGCCCCCGAGACCCGGCCCAGGATAAGCGGAGGAAGATGGATAGATGATAATAATAATAATAATAATAATAATAATAATAATAATAATAATAATAATAATAATAATAACCAGCTTCATTGGTCATTAAACAACATATGTTCATGCCCTCTGTATTTAACCAATGCTAAAGACCAGAGATAATTCACATTGCCTGTCTGTCTCTCTCTCTGTCTGTCTCTCGGTCTCTCTCTGTCTGTCTCTCTCTCTCTCTGTCTGTCTCTCTGTCTCTCTCTGTCTGTCTCTCTGTCTCTCTCTGTCTCTCTCTCTCTCTCTCTGCCTGTCTGTCTCTCAGCTGTCAGACCCACAGACTGCAGTGATGTCTTAGCCTCCGGTGTTTCTCAAGATGGAGTTTATTCCGTGTTTCCGACTCACGATCCCGACGGCTTCATGGTTTACTGTGACATGAGCACCGAGGGGGGCTGGACGGTGTGTACACCACACCACACACACACACACACACACACACACACACACACACACACACACACACACACACACACACACACACACACACACACAGAGACAAACACACACACACTTATACACACACAAACACAGCTCTTCTTAATATTTCTATGATGTCATAGTTTTCTCTGCTGACATCATACTTGGCCTTGTTTGTGATTAGTCAGATGCTGTAAACCCCGCCCCCTTTATGTAAACATCTCATAACCAGATTAATGAACTGTTTATTAACGAGTTGAGGATCCAACAGGACGTTTAGAGGATCTGGTTCTGAGTCAAACCCCCATCAAGAGAACAAGTGATAAATACCAGGATGTAAGAAGATTAGTGCTTCCAACAGATCAATAATCCTGAAGTGATTGATTTTGTTCAGGTGATCCAGAGGAGAGAGGACGGATCAGTGAACTTCTTCAGGGACTGGGAGGCTTATCGGGACGGGTTTGGAAGAACCACAGGGGAGCACTGGTTAGGTAAGACACACACACACACACACACACACACACACACACACACACACACACACACACACACACACACACACACACACACACACACACACACACACACACACACACACAATGGGGGTCATGTCAGACCGCAGCACAGGACAGCTTGGTCAAGGGAGAGGACAGGATAGGGGTAGAGGTAGACCAGAGAGATATCGTGAGAGTCCCCAGAGAACGGGGAAAGGAGATGTTTGACCAGAATTTAGAAGAAAATCGGTCCTTCTAGACCAGGTCATGTTAGACCAGGAAATGAGAAATTGGGTCCATCTAGACCGGGTCAATTCCGACCGGGAAATGAGAAAAGGTAACACAGACCTGTGGAATGGAAAACGATCCCGTTAGATCAGGGAAATGAGAAAACAGTCACGTAGGCCGAGAGATTTGAGAACCAGTGTATGGGACAAGCGAACAGGGAACATAGACACTTATACCGATACCCGTCTCAGTCTACTGAACGTTATACATTACAAACAGACGAGATAATATCCACCAGGAGTATAGTATGCAGAAGTAGATTAGTTAATATATAAATAACGCTAGCAGGGATAAATAAAGCTATCACATGCTGTGAAACAATTTTAAAGAAGGCAATACACAAATGACACCACCACCAGTTATATGCATAACTTACCCGATATTTTTAAGGCTTTAACGATCTCTGGTTTACCAGTATTGTATTGAGGTCGGGGCGGATGTAGGAGGTAAAGGCAGAGGAGGACCACCGTCCCATTTGCTGCAGGGTTGTCGCTGAGGTGCCTTGATTTGCAGCCGAAGTAGCAGCCCCTATTCTCAACGAATGCCCTGAGTATTGCTGAGGAGATAAGTTGCTTCTAGTGAGGAGTAGCTCGAAATGAGTGTTAAACCAGGATTTACATAACGGAAAATTCCCAGGGGTAAGGAATAACGGAGAATTAGAGGAAGTACTGGGTCTTAAGCGTAGGTACTTAACCATAGATAAAAAAGGGCAAAAAGGCGAGTCTGTACAAGCCACTATTACTGTGCACACGCCTCCACAGGAGTGTTTCAGCTGTAAACTATAATGGGTAGCATGAAAGGCCAGATCGGAAAAAGTGATGTCTCTATCCGGGTTAAAGGATTTGTAAGACTCGCCACATCTGAGGGAAGCATAGAAAGCCATTAAACATACAGACTCAAGTAAAGCATCCACATAAGGGGAAAAACTCCTTCTCTGAGTACTGTCAGCATCCTGTGAAGAGGAGTCAGAGTAAGAGGCTGTCTGTGGTCAGGAACTGGAGGCGAAGCTTTAGTTATACCTTTCGACAGTAATTTGATGGCTGAAACAGAAAACAAACTAGGGGAAGCAGGATAATAACACCTGATATTAAATTGAATGCCAGAAATCAAACTGTGGTTATATGGAGGCTTGAAACGCCGTACGTCAGTGCAGTAACCAATGAAAGCACACACCGTCTTTATGAGAACCGGCTTAAGAGGCATGCCAACAGAAACACAAAACAAAGCCAAAGTAGTCCAAGCAAAACCACGTGTTCTCACAGTAGACGCGGCTAAACCCTTCCTCATATACACCTTTGCTAACGCCATATGTTTTCCCATGAGGCCTTGCTCTAGGAAAGCATCAGGGCGTGACAGGGGGGGATTGTAACGAGACTGGATCGGCCTCTGGACAGATGCTCCGGAACGTCTGGAATTTGAAACGGGAAGTGAATCAGCGAGTGTGTTATAATGACCAGGCACGTGACGGCTGTGATAATGAAGTTAACGAAGAGGAGCGTCCTCTGTTGATGATATCAACAGCTTGATTATCACACATCAGAGATGTGCTTGCATTTCCAGTGCCGGCCCCAGACACAGCAGGCCACGGCAACGGGGTAAATCTCAGGCCACGTCCACATTAACCCGTTTTCACTCGTTTTCAAATGAAAACGGGGTTTTAGATCTCCGTCCACACATCGTTTCAGCATCGTTTTATAAATGATGTGCGTCCAGACCTGCTCCCCTGAAAACGAATATCACGTGACTATTCACTACACTGGGCATGCGCATGCCGGTGTAAACAGGAAGTACACTGGTTGCTTGGTTACAAATAATACATTACACTACTCTTGATACTCATCGTGCTTCATACTTAAGAACTTCCTCTAAAATCTTCCTCCATGAACTCAAACAGACACATTTCATGGAGGTTTTTAGAAGTTTTATTTTTAAGCTCAGTTACACTGCAGGTCTAACTCTGTCTCTGCCACACAGACAGCACGTGTACTGTAAATGAACAGTTATTAAACAAACATCTGGTCAACACAAGTCCGTCAGAAGTCCGTTCTGTAGGGCTGATGACGTCACTGGACACGCCCCTCTAATCCTCCAATAACAGCTGATTCCATCTCCCCTCTGGGTGTCCATGGATCACCTGTGCTCCCCTGGGTCCTAAGTCCCTACATGTTTGAACATCTATGTACAAACATTTGTAACAAATACCACATTCTCCATGTTGAATGAATCTGGTAGTCGATCTGTGTGGCCTGAATTCCTGCAGGATACAGGACCTGACTTGCGTGTCCAGAACAGAGCAGTTCAGGAGGGGGTTGTGTTGCATTAGGTAAAGGGCGGCTCTGCTGGAGAAAGCTTTATGGTACTGGTAGAAGATGTTTCTCCCATGTTTCAGGTGAAGATCGCTGATTAAAGCCATGTAGCTGTCTGGCTCCTGTCTTCTCTCCGGGTAGATAAACGCCGTAAGCATCTAGAAACTGATCGATAGGTCTCTGTTTAACCATGGATCTGCCGCCTTAAACACCACAGAGATGTTCCCACCGGAGGCTGTGCTTCTGTCACACTCAGGGGAAGGCAAGATGATGCTGACCAGATTGATGTTTTTACCTTGCAGGGTCATAGACCTAAGACGCGTAGATATGTGAGCTGCTTGTGTTGTATGGCCCAGTGTGGATGTGGAAGCCTGAGCTTCATTAAGCCCGTTTGCCGCACGGGTGGCGGCTGAGGTGGCTGATGTAGTTGCCACTTTTCCAGGGATTGGAGTCGTGCATTGATGGTCTGGATCGAGCTAACCAGAGACTGTAGGGTGGAGATGACAGCGTTGTCAGCATTAGATGGACCTGGAGTAGCTGGTCTTCCTCTTCGCCTGCGGAGCTTGTGATGAGCTGGATTTCTTTGCCTTTTTACGCCTGGGCGCGGGTGCCCACCATTAGCCTCACTAGCTCACGGAGCTGGGAGAGAGGAAGACCTGGAGCTGGAACAATGCCTCGGTCTTCTAGCTGAGCCAGGAGGGCTTCTTGCTCGTCTGAGGGGGCGGGCTGGAAGCCGGCTGTGGCGGATCATCAATGTTGATACTTGATTCTCCCGACAAGCATCGAAGTCGGAATCCGACATCGTCTTTATCACCAGCAACGCTAGGCTACAAAGGGTGAGGACGATGTTTACCGTATGCATCTGCTTCACGTCTGACATATGCTGAGATGACAACTGACCGCAGCAGAGAGCGTATTTTAAAGTTTTGACAGCAACGATGTGATTGGCTAAAGGAACCCGTGGCCAAAACTGGTTGGTTAACTCTTCTTACGTAAACGCCTGATAGAGTGAATGAGTGTATGACTGAACAGGAATATAAAGCTAGTCTTCCTGAATGAACGCTAAGCTTCATATACAAACACACACACACACACACACACACACACACACACACACACACACACACACACATACACACACACACACACACACACACACACACACATACACACACACACACACACACACACACACACACACACACACACACACACACACACACACACACACACACACACACACACACACATACACACATATATACACACACATATACACACACACACACACACACACACACACACATATACACAATTCAATTCAGTTTATTTTGTATAGCCCGAAATCAAAAATTACAAATTTGCCTCAGAGGGCTTTACAATCTGTACACATGAGACATCCTCTGTCCTTAGACCCTCACATCCTCTGTCCTTAGACCCTCACATCCTCTGTCCTTAGACCCTCACATCCTCTGTCCTTAGACCCTCACCTCCTCTGTCCTTAGACCCTCACATCCTCTGTCCTTAGACCCTCACATCCTCTGTCCTTACACCCTCACATCCTCTGTCCTTAGACCCTCACCTCCTCTGTCCTTATACCCTCACATCCTCTGTCCTTACACCCTCACATCCTCTGTCCTTACACCCTCACATCCTCTGTCCTTAGACCCTCACATCCTCTGTCCTTACACCCTCACCTCCTCTGTCCTTATACCCTCACCTCCTCTGTCCTTACACCCTCACATCCTCTGTCCTTACACCCTCACATCCTCTGTCCTTACACCCTCACATCCTCTGTCCTTAGACCCTCACCTCCTCTGTCCTTATACCCTCACATCCTCTGTCCTTACACCCTCACATCCTCTGTCCTTACACCCTCACATCCTCTGTCCTTAGACCCTCACATCCTCTGTCCTTACACCCTCACCTCCTCTGTCCTTATACCCTCACCTCCTCTGTCCTTACACCCTCACATCCTCTGTCCTTACACCCTCACATCCTCTGTCCTTAGACCCTCACCTCCTCTGTCCTTACACCCTCACATCCTCTGTCCTTAGACCCTCACATCCTCTGTCCTTAGACCCTCACATCCTCTGTCCTTAGACCCTCACATCCTCTGTCCTTAGACCCTCACATCCTCTGTCCTTAGACCCTCACCTCCTCTGTCCTTACACCCTCACATCCTCTGTCCTTAGACCCTCACATCCTCTGTCCTTAGACCCTCACATCCTCTGTTCTTAGACCCTCACATCCTCTGTCCTTACACCCTCACATCCTCTGTCCTTACACCCTCACCTCCTCTGTCCTTATACCCTCACATCCTCTGTCCTTAGACCCTCACATCCTCTGTCCTTAGACCCTCACATCCTCTGTCCTTACACCCTCACATCCTCTGTCCTTAGACCCTCACATCCTCTGTCCTTAGACCCTCACATCCTCTGTCCTTACACCCTCACATCCTCTGTCCTTAGACCCTCACATCCTCTGTCCTTACACCCTCACATCCTCTGTCCTTAGACCCTCACCTCCTCTGTCCTTACACCCTCACATCCTCTGTCCTTAGACCCTCACATCCTCTGTCCTTACAGCCTCACATCCTCTGTCCTTAGACCCTCACATCCTCTGTCCTTAGACCCTCACATCCTCTGTCCTTAGACCCTCACCTCCTCTGTCCTTAGACCCTCACATCCTCTGTCCTTACACCCTCACATCCTCTGTCCTTAGACCCTCACCTCCTCTGTCCTTACACCCTCACATCCTCTGTCCTTAGACCTTCACATCCTCTGTCCTTACACCCTCACCTCCTCTGTCCTTATACCCTCACATCCTCTGTCCTTAGACCCTCACATCCTCTGTCCTTACACCCTCACATCCTCTGTCCTTAGACCCTCACATCCTCTGTCCTTAGACCCTCACATCCTCTGTCCTTACACCCTCACATCCTCTGTCCTTACACCCTCACATCCTCTGTCCTTAGACCCTCACATCCTCTGTCCTTAGTCCCTCACATCAGCACAGGAAAAACTGTGTGACAGGTTCATGTGTCTCTTGCCTGTCCTTCAGGAGACAGGTGTTCATGTCTCTCACCTGTCCTCTAGGAATTGCACCACAGACTTCACATTAGATAGAACAGGAGAGGAACCTCACATACAGTCATCTGCCACCTTATCACAGTTGGTGTCAGAGTCAGGTGTAGTGGATGTATGGAGGGTCAAACATCCCCAGGCTAGACAGTACACATGGGTGGAGGTGTTGGTACACATGGGTGGAGGTGTTGGTACACATGGGTGGAGGTGTTGGATGGGAACATTATTACAGTGATTTCTGTCAGAAGTTTGAGGCATTCTGGGGGATCTGGAGAGAAAAGAAGAGCGACTTTGAGTACCTGAGTCAGTGGTGGGATGTGGGCAAGGCTCATATACGAGTCTTTGTTCAACAGTAAAAGTCAAAAGGGTCATTGAGGATCTAGGAAACGAAATCAAGGATTTGGAGCACAGTCTGTTCACTCACACCAGCACAGACACTCACAGGCTTCAACAGAAGAAACAACAACTAGGTTCATTTCTGCGACAACGAGCTAAAGGAGCTTTGGTCAGGTCAAGGTTCACCAGCAGCAGGGACATGAATGCTCCTACCTCCTACCTCCTACTTCCTACCTCCTACTTCTTCAATGTGGAGAAGTCCGTCTCTCAGACCAAACAAATGGTCTGTCTCTGCCTCCCTGATGGTACGATGGCGACTGACCCGACTGAAGGGGGCTGAGCTGTCAAGTTCAGGTCCAGAGAGGCATCAGACAGGGATGTCCTATCTCTGGACAGCTATACTCTATTGCCATTGAGCCTCTTCTGAACCGGTTAAGATCCCGTTATCAGGACTCATGTTACCTGAACTGCCTCAGCGACCCTCGTTGGTGGTGTCAGCATATGCTGATGCCATTTATGTGTTCGTCAAAGACCAGAGGGATATCAAGTTCCTAGGTAGCAGTTTAGATTTGTTTGAGAGGGTATCTTCAGCAAAGGTAAACTGGGAGAAAAGTGAAGCTTTGCAGGTTGGGCAGTGGGCAGACAAAGAAACACCAAAGCTACCAGGAAACCCACTCAGATGGGGAAGGCAGGGCTTGAAGGTTTTGGGTGTGTTTTTGGGAACAGAGGAGTTTCAGAGACAGAACTGTGAGGGTGCTATGGAGAGAGTGTGTACCAGACTTTCTAAATGGAAATGGCTGCTACCTCAGCTCTCTTACAGGGGGAGGGTCCTAATTGTCAATAACTTGGTTGCCTCGACCCTTTGGCACAGACTGGTAGTCCTACCTCCACCACGGGGCCTGATTGAAGAAATCCTGAGGGCAGTTGTGGACTTCTTCTGGTCAGGGCTTCACTGACTGAGATCTGCGGTGCTGTACTTACCGGTCCAGGAGGGAGGACAGGGGACAGGTTGTCCGTCAGCCTGAGATCCAGACTGAGATGGGCCATCTGTGTGAAGCTGGGTCATCTCATGAAGACCTCCATCTGTGTTAAACTGGGTCATCTCATGAAGACCTCCATCAGGTCCTGGTGGAGGAGGTCTGTGCTTCTCTTACAGAAGTCCTCAGAGCGTTTGTTGGAGACTGTACACTATCTGACCAATGGGACGATGAACGTGACTATGTCTTTCCTTCCCTGGCTGTCTCTCTCTCTCTACCTCTCTCTCTCTCTCTACACCTGTCTGTCCTGTTGTGGGACAGTGGAAGGACAAGGAAGACATCCTGCTGTCTCTAAAGACACCTCATGCTGTGGCTCTGAACTTATGATTTGTGTTTTTTCTTTAGTATTTATATTTTGTTTTTGCATGAATTAGTTTTGTTGTAAATTTTGATAAACAGTAAAACTGTCTCTCTCTCTCTGTCTCTCTGTCTCTCTCTCTGTCTCTCTGTCTCACTACCTGTCTGTCTCTCTCTCTCTCTCTCCCTGTCTGTCTGTCTCCCTGTCTGTCTCTCAGGTCTCCAGAGGATATACTCCCTCACCAGATCCGGTGGGTATGAGTTACGGATCGACATGGCTGACTTTGACAACGCCACAGCGTTTGCTCGTTACGGTGATTTCTCTGTGGGTCGAGACTCTGTGAACCCCGAGGAGGACGGATACCCACTGGAAGTGGACCAGTACTCGGGGACGGCAGGTAGGGTTCCTGGTACTGATGCTGTTCTCTGCAGTTAGAACCAGAACTACACCACACCACCAGCTGTTCTTCTGTCCTCCAGGTGACTCCCTCCTGAAGCACTCAGGGATGCAGTTCACCACCAAAGACCGGGACCAGGACCAGTCGGAGAACAACTGTGCCGCCTACTACCAGGGGGCTTGGTGGTACCGGAACTGCCACACCTCCAACCTCAACGGGCAGTACCTGAAAGGAGGCCACGCCTCCTACGCTGATGGGGTGGAGTGGTCCAGCTGGACTGGCTGGCAGTACTCGCTCAGGTTCACTGAGATGAAGATACGCCCTAAAACTAATCCGGCCTCCTGATCACTGATCCTCAACCTGACCTCTGACCCTTAGACCTGACCTCTGACCCTTAAACCTGACCTCTGACCCTTAGACCTGACCTCTAACCCTTACACCTGAACTCTGACCCTTAAACCTGAACTCTGACCATTAAACCTGACCTCTGACCCTTAGACCTGACCTCTAACCCTTAAACCTGACCTCTGACCCTTATACCTGAATTTGAACCTTAGACCTGAACTCTGACCCTTATACCTGAACTCTGAACCTTAGACCTGAACTCTGACCCTTATACCTGAACTCTGAACCTTAGACCTGAACTCTGACCCTTATACCTGAACTCTGACCCTTAAACCTGACCCCTGATTCTCGGACCCTAAACTTTGACCTTTGACCCATTTCTGGCAGCAGCTTCATTAAACCCGTCCATCTGTTTGTGTGTTTTATAAAATGTGTTTAAAAATTTGTTCTCGTATCTTAAAGACATCAGTTTCTCTTCTGTTTCCTGCTGGTTGATAGTTCTGATCAATAACTTTTCATATTGATTGAAGTGAATGTAAAGTAATGGGTTCATTAAAGAGTTTCTGACTGAACGTTTCTCATATTTATCAAACATGAATCAATAAATCCTTCACACAGTTTATTCAACAATCAATCGATCAATAAAGGTTTGTGACTTTTATCAACAGTGATACATTTGAAATGTTTTTTGTTCTGGAGCTGTCAATCAAACATGATTGATCACAGTTACACATTAATGAGCATTTAGTTAAACGAACACACACACACACACACACACACACAGTGTGTATGATGTCATCGGGCTGAATGGGTTAAACACAGCACAGGTCATTTATATTGCACATAACCGGATCAGTGATCAATAACAGATCAGTGATCAATAACAGATCAGGGATCAGTAACAGATCAGTGATCAATAACAGATCAGTGATCAATAACAGATCAGGGATCAGTAATCAATAACGGATCAGTGATCAATAACAGATCAGGGATCAGTAACAGATCAGTGATCAATAACGGATCAGTGATCAATAACGGATCAGTGATCAATAACAGATCAGTGATCAATAACAGATCAGGGATCAGTAATCAATAACAGATCAGTGATCAATAACAGATCAGTGATCAATAACGGATCAGTGATCAATAACAGATCAGGGATCAATAACAGATCAGGGATCAGTAATCAATAACGGATCAGTGATCAATAACGGATCAGTGATCAGTGATCAATAACAGATCAGGGATCAGTAACAGATCAGTGATCAATAACGGATCAGTGATCAATAACAGATCAGTGATCAATAACGGATCAGTGATCAATAACAGATCAGGGATCAGTAATCAATAACGGATCAGTGATCAATAACAGATCAGTGATCAATAACAGATCAGGGATCAGTAACAGATCAGGGATCAATAACAGATCAGGGATCAGTAATCAATAACGGATCAGTGATCAATAACGGATCAGTGATCAATAACAGATCAGTGATCAATAACAGATCAGTGATCAATAACTGATCAGTGATCAATAACAGATCAGGGATCAGTAACAGATCAGGGATCAATAACGGATCAGTGATCAATAACGGATCAGTGATCAATAACGGATCAGTGATCAATAACAGATCAGGGATCAGTAATCAATAACGGATAAGTGATCAATAACAGATCAGTGATCAATAACATCAGTTATTGATCACTGATCCGTTATTGATCACTGATCAGTTATTGATCACTGATCAGTTATTGATCAGTGATCAGTGATACTGATCACTGATCAGTGATCAATGATCAGTGATCAATGATCAGTGATCAATAGTGATCAGTTATTGATCAGTGATCACTGATAGATCAGTGATCAATAACGGATCAGTGATCAATAACAGATCAGTGATCAGTAACAGATCAGTGATCAGTAAGTCAGTGTGTGATCCTCTACGTCACGCCGATGGACGAGCTGCACGTGCTGTCAGGTGATTAAAGAAGCTACGTCACTTAATGAGAGACGCCCCTTCAAAATAAAACCCTAACCTAACCCTTCAAAATAAAAGAGGAACTGTTAAATACTTCATTCAGAGCAGCGCAGTACTTCCTGTGATGACGTATGACGACGTGGTGACGCTGATGACGCTGATGATGACGCTGATGACGCGTATGTAAATGAGGGAACACCTCCTCCTGTGATTCGCGGGAAAAGTTAAAAATGGCGACGGACGAAGTTTGAAGTTTAGCGCCACGAAAGAGACAGAGAGACAAAAAGAGACAGAAAGAGACAAAAAGAGAGAGACAGAGAGACAAAAAGAGACAGAAAGAGACAAGACAGAGAGACAAAAAGAGACAGAAAGAGACAAAAAGAGAGAGACAGAGAGACAAAAAGAGACAGAGAGAGAGACAGAGACAGACAGACAGAAAGAGACAGAAAGAGAGAGACAGAGAGACAGACAGACAGAAAGAGACAGACAGAGACAGAAAGAGAGACAGAGAGACAGAAAGA
>NC_072461.1:29306625-29321625 GCF_027596085.1 Anoplopoma fimbria | reverse complement strand
TACAACAGCGTTACAACAGCGTTACATCAGTGTTACATCAGTGTTACATCACCGTTACAACAGTGTTACAACAGTGTTACATCACCGTTACAACAGTGTTACATCACCGTTACAACAGTGTTACAACACCGTTACAACAGTGTTACATCACCGTTACAACAGTGTTACATCAGTGTTACATCACCGTTACAACAGTGTTACATCACCGTTATATCAGTGTTACATCACCGTTACATCAGTGTTACATCCATGTTACAACAGTGTTACATCACCGTTACATCAGTGTTACACCCATGTTACAACAGTGATACATCACCGTTACAACAGTGTTACATCACCGTTACAACAGTGTTACATCACCGTTACATCAGTGTTACACCCATGTTACAACAGTGATACATCACCGTTACAACAGTGTTACAACAGTGTTACATCACCGTTACAACAGTGTTACATCACCGTTACAACAGTGTTACATCACCGTTACAACAGTGTTACATCAGTGTTACATCCATGTTACAACAGTGATACATCACCGTTACAACAGTGTTACAACAGTGTTACATCACCGTTACAACAGTGTTACAACAGTGTTACATCACCGTTACAACAGTGTTACATCACCGTTACAACAGTGTTACATCAGTGTTACATCCATGTTACAACAGTGATACATCACCGTTACAACAGTGTTACTTCACCGTTACAACAGTGTTACATCACGTTACATCCATGTTACAACAGTGATACATCACCGTTACAACAGTGATACATCACCGTTACAACAGTGTTACATTAACATTACATCACTGTTACATTAGCGTTACATCACTGTTACATTAACATTACATCAGTGTTACATCACTGTTACATCAACGTTACATTATTACATTACAGTCATTTAGCAGACGCTTTTATCCAAAGCGACTTACAGGAAGTGTATTCAACATAGGTATTCAAGAGAACTACTAGTCACCAGAAGTCATCAGTGCATCTCCTTTCTTAAACAAGCATCTAAAAGCATAAACCAGAGCAAAAGTACAGAAACAAACTAATATGAATACAATAAGTGCAACAAACTAATATGAATACAATTAGTGCTAAGTGGAAGGCTCAGGGTAGTACTTCTTCTGTGTTACATCACTGTTATATCACCGTTACATCAGCTATACTTGAGTGTTCCATCACTGTTACATAATTGTTACATCACTGTTACATCAACGTTACATCAGTGGTGATCTCTGTCACCAGACTCACCTTGTTGTGTCTGCAGGTGGTACCTGAAGATGCTGCAGTGTTTCAGATGTCAGCAGTGGTTCCATGAAGCCTGCACGCAGTGTCTGCAGGAGTCTATGATGTTTGGAGACAGGTGAGATAGCACCACCTCCTCTCCTCCTCCTCTGTATGTAGTGAGAGAGTGTCTGACAATCTTTTTCCTCCTTCATAGGTTCTACCTCTTCCTGTGTTCGGTGTGTAATAAAGGATCAGAGTACGTCCGCCGGTTGTCCCTGCGGTGGGTCGATCTGGTTCATCTGGTTCTCTACAACCTGTCAGTCAGCAGCAAGAAGAAATACTTTGAGTTAGACGAGATTCTGGCCTTGGTCTCTGCAAACTGGGAACACTTACAGCTCGGGAAGGTACCAGACTGGACCTGAACCAGACTGGACGTCGACTAGACTAAACCAGACTAAACTAAACTAAACCTGAACCAAATTGAACCAGACTGAACCAGACTATCCGTTCCTGATTTTTACCTGTCTGTCTGTTGTTTAGCTGTCTAACACTCCTCCGTCAGAGAGGGGGCAGCACCTGCTGGACGCTCTGAATAAATACAAGAGCAAGTAAGAATCACATGATCATCTGACACCTGTACACCTGATACCTTTACCACCAATATATTGGATCATATGTATTAATGACTGTGTGTGTGTTGAGGTTTTTGTGTGGAAAGGAGATAAAGAAGAGGAAATGCATCTTCCGTCTGAGGACCAGGGTCCCTCCCAACCCCCCCTCCAAACTCTTTCCCGAGCGCGCTCACAATGACGGAGGGCAGGGCCATAAGAAAGGCGTGGTCAGGAACAGGTAGCTCTCCTCTTCTACCCTTTGGCTGTGTTTCCACAGTCACTTCTGTGTTCTCCAGCACAAGAAACATTTTTCACAGTTAGCCATGGTTTTAGTTTAGGTTTGGGCATCGTGGACCTGGAACACTTTGAGATCAGAACTTGGAAATTTCAACTCAGAAAATTCCGACTGTCAGGTTGTCTGGAACGCAGGAGGTAGTCCAGTGTGTGGTCTTAAAACCAGGAGGTAGTCCAGTGTGTGGTCTTAAAACCAGGAGGTAGTCCAGTGTGTGGTCTTAAAACCAGGAGGTAGTCCAGTGTGTGGTCTTAAAACCAGGAGGAGTGTGTGTGTCAGCAGTGCTTAAAACCAGGAGGTGTGTGTGTGTCAGCAGTGCTTCGGCTGAGAGGAGGAAGAGGAAGTCCAAGTGGCTGCTAGAAGATGCGATTCCTAATGTAAGACTTTACTGCTCCGTTTCTACTCTATTCTGTTTATTGATTTAATAAACCAGACTAATGTGTGTGTGTGTGTGTGTGTGTGTGTGTGTGTGTGTGTGTGTGTGTGTGTGTGTGTGTGTGTGTGTGTGTGTGTGTGTGTGTGTGTGTGTGTGTGTGTGTGTGTGTGTGTGTGTGTGTGTGTGTGTGTGTGTGTGTGTGTGTGTGTAGAACGAGCTGTCCTGCAGTTGGACCTCCAACCATCACATGGCCAACATCTTTGACTTCACCCTGGATGAACTGCAGAGCCTGAAGAGGTGAGACGGAGATCAATAATCATCAATGAACCAATAATCAATCAGTGAGCTCATCGTTTACTTATGAACTGATGATGTTTGTCAGCGACTCCAGCAGATCGCTCAGTATTGATCAGGACTCCACTGATGCCTCCACTTCAGGGTCCGCTACGACGAGCGCCTCCTATCACTTCAGGTAACCAGCAGCCTTCTGCTCATCCTCTTCTTCATCTTCATCCGCATCTTCATCCTCTTCTTCATCCTCATCCACATCCTCATCTTCATCCAGATCCTCATCTTCATCCACATCTTCATCCTCATCTTCATCCACATCTTCATCCTCATCCACATCTTCATCCTCATCTTCATCCACATCTTCATCCTCATCCACATCTTAATCCACATCTTCATCCTCATCTTCATCTTCATCCTCATCTCCTCATAGTTCTTGTTCTTTATTGTTTGTAGTCCATCCTTCTATACAGTTATATATAAACGTAGTTCTTGTTCTTTATTGTTTGTAGTCCATCCTTCTATACAGTTATATATAAACGTAGTTCTTGTTCTTTATTGTTTGTAGTCCATCCTTCTATACAGTTATATATAAACGTAGTTCTTGTTCTTTATTGTTTGTAGTCCATCCTTCTATACAGTTATATATAAACGTAGTTCTTGTTCTTTATTGTTTGTAGTCCATCCTTCTATACAGTTATATATAAACGTAGTTCTTGTTCTTTATTGTTTGTAGTCCATCCTTCTATACAGTTATATATAAACGTAGTTCTTGTTCTTTATTGTTTGTAGTCCATCCTTCTATACAGTTATATATAAACGTAGTTCTTGTTCTTTATTGTTTGTAGTCCATCCTTCTATACAGTTATATATAAACGTAGTTCTTGTTCTTTATTGTTTGTAGTCCATCCTTCTATACAGTTATATATAAACGTAGTTCTTGTTCTTTATTGTTTGTAGTCCATCCTTCTATACAGTTATATATAAACGTAGTTCTTGTTCTTTATTGTTTGTAGTCCATCCTTCTATACAGTTATATATAAACGTAGTTCTTGTTCTTTATTGTTTGTAGTCCATCCTTCTTCTATACAGTTATATATAAACGTAGTTCTTGTTCTTTATTGTTTGTAGTCCATCCTTCTATACAGTTATATATAAACGTAGTTCTTGTTCTTTATTGTTTGTAGCCCATCCTTCTTTACAGTTATATATAAACGTTTCTGTATGTGCCGGTCTGTCCTCCAGAACGTCTCTCTGACCTTTGACCTCTGTGCTCTGTCTCCCCAGAAGGAAAGTGGGCAGCAGGAAGAGGAAGTTGCCTAGCAACAGCTACAGTCAGTGGGCCAGTCGCAGTGAGGTAGGGGAGGAGCTCGGAGGGGAGGAGCCTTCTGAGATACTGGAAGATCGAGAAGCTATGAACCATCTGACCACAGACTCCTCCCACTTCCTGTCTGACCCCTCCCAGATCCCCTCTGACTCCTCCCACCTCCACTCCTCCATCTCCTCGTATTTTGGGGTGGCGGGCAGACTGACCAATGGGGAGAGGTACCAGGTGTTGGCTCGACGCGTCACTCCTCAGGGGACGGTCCAGTACCTGCTGGAGTGGGAGGGGACAACTCCTTATTAGGTCGTTAACAGAGTCACAGGTTAGATGAGAAGCTTTGATTCCTCTTCTTCCACGCTCACAGAGAGTCTGGTGTCTGATTGGTCCAAACTCCTGACCCGCCAGGTTTAGACATGTGAGGTTCTCACAAAACTGAAAACAACAATATTCTAATCAAGAATCAATGAATCCAATCTGACAGAAGACGTCTGTCCCCACATGTCCCCCTAAACCTCAGTGAGACGTCTGTCCCCACATGTCCCCCTAAACCTCAGTGAGACGTCTGTCCCCACATGTCCTAAACCTCAGTGAGACGTCTGTCCCCACATGTCCTAAACCTCAGTGAGACGTCTGTCCCCACATGTCCTCCTAAACCTCAGTGAGACATCTGTCCCCACATGTCCTCCTAAACCTCAGTGAGACGTCTGTCCCCACATGTCCTCCTAAACCTCAGTGAGACGTCTGTCCCCACATGTCCTAAACCTCAGTGAGACGTCTGTCCCCACATGTCCTCCTAAACCTCAGTGAGACATCTGTCCCCACATGTCCTCCTAAACCTCAGTGAGACGTCTGTCCCCACATGTCCTCCTAAACCTCAGTGAGATGCCTGTAAGTGAGTTTGGAGGAATCGGGTATCAAAGCTGATCACAAGCCTTTAAAACAGTATTTAGCGAGAACAACAAGTTAAAATAGAGCCAAAGACACACACACACACACACACACACACACACATTTGTTGTATTCAGTATTGTGGTTTGTCTGTCCTCCTCCTGTCCTCTCCTCCTCCCTTCCTCCTGTTTTCTCCCTCCTGTCCTCTCCTCCCCTCCCTCTCCTCCGCCTCCTCTCCTCCTGGTCTTCACACAGGTGTGTGTGACCTCACTGAGGGGGCGTGGCTTGTTATCAAAGGTATATTAGATCAGTGATCTTAACTTCCACCTGTTTCAGCCAATAAAAATTCTCCAGATTCTCCTGAAATATTTTCTGTCTGAAGATAGAGGTGGAGATAAAAACTACAAATCCCAGAGTTCAGTGTTTCTAGTGTGTTTCCTGTCAGCGGCTGTTTTCTTGCACTATTGTCACATTCAGTATCTATGCAAACATTGACGTCAGCACTCAATTCATTTCCCAACTGATAATCAGACTGATTGATCAGTTCAAACGTATTTAAAAAATACAATAAATAAATCAATGACATCGGAAGTTAGCTCTAAGCTAACACAGCCCTTTGCTTTGAATGAGGAATGCTAACACTGCTAATAGCGCTAACAATCTCAGAGATGTTAAAATGTCACGCTGTCACTTTAAGCCTGCAGCTTTTCCTCGTTGCCATGGTAACCGTGCTCCCCTCCCATTGGCCTGTTGGACGGTTGTTTTGATCACATGACTGTATGTTTGGCTTTTGTTCTGTTCACTTCAGCTGACCAATCAGCTGCCAGCTTTCTCAACAATAAAAAAAACTGTTTAACCTTTGACCTTGTGTGTGTGTGTGGGTCAGTGAGAGTGCGACAGGTGATAATCTGTTAATGCTATTAAGGTGTTAAACAATACGTAACGACACCCGTCAAGAGTCAGTTGGACGGTTCAGGTCCCTGCAGACAGACGGGTGGTCAGACAGACAGACAGGTGGTCAGACAGACAGGCGGATAAGTTGTCTTACAACATGAGAAGTGATCGACCCACAGCTAAAGTGACGAGTGTCTGTGAGTCTACCTGTCTCTGTGTTTACCTGTCTCTGTGAGTCTACCTGTCTCTGTGTTTACCTGTCTCTGTGAGTCTACCTGTCTCTGTGTTTACCTGTCTCTGTGTTCTACCTGTCTGTGTTTACCTGTCTCTGTGAGTCTACCTGTCTCTGTGTTTACCTGTCTCTGTGTTTACCTATCTCTGTGTTTACCTGTCTCTGTGAGTCTACCTGTCTCTGAGTCTACCTGTCTCTGTGTTTACCTGTCTCTGTGTTTACCTGTCTCTGTGAGTCTACCTGTCTCTGAGTCTACCTGTCTCTGTGTTTACCTGTCTCTGTGAGTCTACCTGTCTCTGTGTTTACCTGTCTCTGTGAGTCTACCTGTCTCTGTGAGTCTACCTGTCTCTGTGTTTACCTGTCTCTGTGAGTCTACCTGTCTCTGTGTTTACCTGTCTCTGTGAGTCTACCTGTCTCTGTGTTTACCTGTCTCTGAGTCTACCTGTCTCTGTGTTTACCTGTCTCTCTGCTTCAGGCACTCTATGTGATGGTTAGAGACAGACAGGTCAGTGATATCAGCCCATATATTACCCAGACTCCTGTTCTGTGTGCCTCAGAGGGTACCGTTGCCATGGAGGAGCTGGTGAAACACCTGTCCAGGTGTCAACACATGGGCTGGATGAATGTGATTGGTGAGTGGATGATTGACAGCTGGATCACAGAGATATTATGTCCGCCATCTTGTCTCCACCAAAGACCCAAAATACTCTTCTGTTTACCTGTTCTCTACCTGTTAACCTGTTCTCTACCTGTTTACCTGTTCTCTACCTGTTAACCTGTCTCTGTGTTTACCTGTCCTTATGAGTCTACCTGTCTGTGTTTACATGTCTCTGTGAGTCTATCTGTCTCTGTGTTTACCTGTCTCTATGAGTCTACCTGTCTCTATGAGTCTACCTGTCTGTGTTTGTCTGTCTCTGTGAGTCTACCTGTCTGTGTTTGTCTGTCTCTATGAGTCTACCTGTCTGTTTACCTGTCTCTATGAGTCTACCTGTCTGTGTTTGTCTGTCTCTATGAGTCTACCTGTCTGTTTACCTGTCTCTATGAGTCTACCTGTCTGTGTTTACCTGTCTGTGTTTGTCTGTCTCTATGAGTCTATCTGTCTCTGTGTTTACCTGTCTCTATGAGTCTACCTGTCTGTGTTTACATGTCTCTGTGAGTCTATCTGTCTCTGTGTTTACCTGTCTCTATGAGTCTACCTGTCTCTGTGTTTACCTGTCTCTGAGGCCTTCGTATGGTACTACTACTTTTACTACTATTAGTAGTACTGCTACTGTTATGGAACATGTTGTGATGATGTCACAGAGTTGAAAAGCGCCTCCATCAATTGGCTGTCGTTTGGTCGGAAGGCGGAGCCTGACATCTGGAGTAGAATGTTCTGCATCCTGTCTGATTCTCAGTTATTGATGCTGAGCAACCTGGAGGTACCAACCCAACACATCTTCATGATGTTTAATAACAATATAACGTTTAATAAAGTAAACATCGTGTTTAATAACAATATAACGTTTAATAAAGTAAACATCGTGTTTAATAACAATATAACGTTTAATAAAGTAAACATCGTGTTTAATAACAATATAATGTTTAATAACAATATAACGTTTAATAAAGTAAACATCGTGTTTAATAACAATATAACGTTTAATAACAATATAACGTTTAATAAAGTAAACATCGTGTTTAATAACAATATAACGTTTAATAAAGTAAACATCGTGTTTAATAGCAATATAACGTTTAATAACAATATAACGTTTAATAAAGTAAACATCGTGTTTAATAACAATATAACGTTTAATAACGTAAACATGTTTAATAACAATATAACATTTAATAAAGTAAACATGTTTAATAACAATATAACGTTTAATAATGTAAACATCGTGTTTAATAACAATATAACGTTTAATAACAATATAACGTTTAATAAAGTAAATATCGTGTTTAATAACAATATAACGTTTAATAAAGTAAACATCGTGTTTAATAACAATATAACGTTTAATAAAGTAAACATCGTGTTTAATAACAATATAACATTTAATAAAGTAAACATGTTTAATAACAATATAACGTTTAATAATGTAAACATCGTGTTTAATAACAATATAACGTTTAATAACAATATAACGTTTAATAAAGTAAACATCGTGTTTAATAACAATATAACGTTTAATAAAGTAAACATCGTGTTTAATAACAATAACGTTTAATAAAGTAAACATCGTGTTTAATAACAATATAACGTTTAATAAAGTAAACATGTTTAATAACAATATAACGTTTAATAAAGTAAACATTGTGTTTAATAACAATATAACGTTTAATAATGTAAACATCGTGTTTAATAACAATATAACGTTTAATAACAATATAACGTTTAATAAAGTAAACATCGTGTTTAATAACAATATAACGTTTAATAAAGTAAACATCGTGTTTAATAACAATATAACGTTTAATAAAGTAAACATCGTGTTTAATAACAATATAACGTTTAATAAAGTAAACATGTTTAATAACAATATAACATTAAATAAAGTAAACATATTTAATAACAATATAACGTTTAATAAAGTAAACATCGTGTTTAATAACAATATAACGTTTAATAAAGTAAACATTGTGTTTAAAAACAATATAACGTTTAATAAAGTAAACATCGTGTTTGTAAAATACAATAAAAAAAGGTAAATGTGGAGTTTAATCAACTAACTATAATATTTGTAAACAAAATGTATCATTTAGTGAAGAAAACATCTTTGATGAACATATTGCATTTAATAAACAAATCACTGGTTCACTAAACGAAAAGTTTGGTTTAATAAACTCAAAATCACATTTGATTTCCAAAATATCCTGTTTAATAGACAAAACATTGTTATTAATGAGCTAAAGATTATATTTAATAACAGAATATATATTTATTTTAACATGTAGCTTTTGAGAACATGTTGATGAATTTAATAAAGAAAAGCGTATTGTATTAAACAGTAATATTCTTCTTCAGGTTCATCCTCTTCTTCTGGCTGAGAGGGCGGAGCTTTGTGCTGTCTGGTTACTGAGATACTCTCTACATGTGACATCATCACCTCCTGGCCCTGCCCACAAAGGTAAGGAGGACGCCAAGGGTTTAAAACAGCTGCAGCAGAAGAAGGACAGACAGACAGACAGACAGACAGACAGACAGACAGACAGACAGAGAGGCAGACAGATGATGGATGTTGACAATGATGCTGAGTTTGAAGACGGTAAGAAAAAAATGTTCTTGATGTGTGTGTGTGTGTGTGTGTGTGTGTGTGTGTGTGTGTGTGTGTGTGTGTGTGTGTGTGTGTGTGTGTGTGTGTGTGTGTGTGTGTGTGTGTGTGTGTGTGTGTGTGTGTGTGTGTGTGTGTGTGTGTGTGGATTAGCTGGACATCTTAATCTTGACGACATGTCACAATAATAATCTCATAATCTGATATCAGAAGTCAGTTACCATGGCAACGCTGGTCAAAGGTAGAACACCTACAACAGCATCCAGACTTAAAGGGTGTTGTCATGGTTGTCTTGGCAACGTATCACCTGTTGACTTAAAAGAACAGGTTCGTTGGAGATGAGCCGGTCCTGATCAGAATCGATCGCCGCACAATGCATGCTGGGTAGATTTGTGTCCGACTTGACCCCGACTTGCTCTGACGTCATGAACACGTGTTCAACGATGACCTCAGAGAGCGAGGCGGGTTTAGAGCCGACTGCATGGCGCAGTGCATGATGGGAAACGCCTGGCTGTCTCCTGATCAAAGAGCTGATTGGCTCTTAGTTTTGACAACAAACACCTGGTTTTGTAGAAAATTCACATTTTAACAATAATAATAATTATAACTATGATAATAATTATAACAATAATAATAATTAAAACAATAGCAATAATTATAATAATAACAATGATAATAACTTAAAATACAACTCTGCTAACTACCACCTGCAAAAGTTCTCTGATGAATCTGGAATGGTGAATACAGGGAACTGAACCAGGACTTCATAGGATGGTGCCGGCGGAACCGCCTCCAGATCAACTCTGGTAAAACCAAAGAGCTGCTGGTGGACTTCCACCGGGGTAAACACTGTCCTCCAGAACCAGTGAACATCCAGGGACAGGACATTGAGATTGTGCAATCTTATAAGTACCTGGGTGTTCACCTGAACAATAAACTGGACTGGACTGATCACAGTAACGTACTTTATAAAAAGGGTCAGAGCAGACTCTATCTGTTGAGGAGACTGAGACTTTTTTTGACTCTGTGGTGGCTTCAGACATCTTCTATGCAGTGGTCTGCTGGAGCAGCAGCATCTCGACAGCCGACAGGAAGAAACTAAACAAACTGGTTCAGAAGGCCAGCAGTGTGCTGGGTGTCCACTGGTTACGGTGGAGGTGGTGGGAGACAGGAGGATGATGGCCAAGCTGTCATCCCTGATGAACAACCTCTCCCACCCCATGCAGGACACCCTGGCAGCTCTGAATTCTCATTGAAGGAAGCTGAAAACTGTCTGTCTGTCTGTCTGTCTGTCTGTCTGTCTGTCTGTCTGTCTGTCTGTCTGTCTGTCTGTCTGTCTGTCTGTCTGAGGGTGAAAGGTCACATTCTACTAAGAGAATGAAAAAATAATAAAATTATAAGTTTCATTAAACAACACACACACACACACACACACACACACACACACACACACACACACACACACACACACACACACACACACACACACACACACACACACACCTGATGATATGATGCTCTTTGTTCCAGATGTTCCTGAGAGACGAGTCAGAAGACTGAGCATGCCCAGTAGCTCTGCTGTGGACACGCCCACCTCCAGAGTGACGGTGCACACACACACACACACACACACACACACACACACACACACACACACACACACACACACACACACACACACACACACACACTGTCTCCATGGCAACAGGAGCTGGCTGTCAGCTGACCGGCTCCACCTACAGATGAAACATTCACTAAATGTTTTATTGTTGAGAGCGTTAATGACATAACCACCTTCTCCTCCTCCTCCTCCTACTCCTACTCCTCTTCCGCCTCCCTCCTCTTCCTCCTCCTCTTCCTCCTCCTCCTCCTCCTCCTCTTCTTCAGGGTTTCTTCTCCCGGAGGTTGAAGCAGTCTCTGAGGAGGACTCGCTCTCAGCCCAAACTGTCCCGATCAAGCAGCGTGAAGACGGACCTGGTCCAGGCCGCCGACTCCAGGTGATCAATTAGCTATCAGAGGGGCCAAGCTTCACACATGATAATCAATCAATCAGTTACTTGGTGGTGCACATGGACTTGGTGGTGCACATGGACTTGGTGGTGCACATGGACTTGGTGGTGCACGTGAGTGAAGTGCTGGACCTGGCTGGATGAGGACCTGAGCGCAGACAAAACAGGGATGGAGGTTTTGGCCTCAAGTGCCTCCTGAAGGAGGTGGAGGTGAGGGTGAGTGCGATGCGGCTGTAGTTGTGCATGAACCTCCTTTAGAAGTTTGTAGACATCAGGAATCGCTGCAGCTGTTACGTTTTGGAGGATAAAGGTTGCAGTGTTACCATGGAGACCCTCTGAAATAACAGAACCAGACCCTAAAAGTCACTGTTCTCTGCTCTGACGTAACATTTATTTCTGACAATGGACTACCTGTTAGAGTACCTGATGGAGTACCTGTTAGAGTACCTGTACCTGATGGAGTACCTGTTAGAGTACCTGAGGGAGTACTTGTTAGAGTTCCTGAGGGAGTACCTGTTAGTGTACCTGTTAGAGCACCTGAGGGAGTACCTGTTAGAGTACCTGTACCTGATGGAGTACCTGTTAGAGTTCCTGAGGGAGTACCTGTTAGCGTACCTGTTAGAGCACCTGAGGGAGTACCTAATGGGGTTCCTGATGGAGTACCTGATAGGATACATGATGGGGTACCTGATGGCATACCTGATGGCGTACCTGATGGGTTACCTTACCCGGTGGGGTACCTGATGGAGTACCTGATGGAGTTCCTGATGTGGTAACTGATGAAGTACCTGATGGGGTACCCAATTAGGTAGCTGATGGAGTACCTGATGTGGTAACTGATGAAGTACCTGATGGGGTACCTAATGGCGTACCTGATGGAGTACCTGATGGAGTACATGATGGTGTACCTGATGGAGTACCTGTTAGAGTAGCCTATAGAGTACCTGTTGGTGAACCTGTTATGGTACGTTGTGGAGTACCTGTTGGTGAACCTGTTAGAACTCCTGATAGAGTACCTGTTAGGGTAGCCTATGGAGTACCTGTTGGTGAACCTGTTAGGGTACATTACATTACATTACATTACATTACATTACATTACAGTCATTTAGCAGACGCTTTTATCCAAAGCGACTTACAGGAAGTGTGTTCAACATAGGTATTCAAGAGAACTACTAGTCACCAGAAGTCATAAGTGCATCTCCTTTCTTAAACAAGCATCTTAAAGCATAAACCAGAGCAAAAGTATAGTGCAGAGGCAAATTACTACGAAAACAATAATTGCAAGAGACTAATACGAATATAATAAGTGCTACAAACTACTACGAATAGGATAAGTGCAGTAAACGAATACGAATTCAATAAGTGCAGCGAACTGATACGAATACAGTGAGTGCAACAACTAATACGAATACAATAAGTGCTACGAGGAAGGCTCAGGGTAGTACTTCATGAAGAGGTGAGTTTTCAGCCTGCGCCGAAAGATGGGCAGCGACTCTGCTGTCCTGACGTCAGTGGGGAGTTCATTCCACCACTGAGGGGCCAGGACAGAAAAAAGCTGTGACCGGGTGGATCGGCCGCAGGGACCTCTGAGCGACGGTGCAACCAGTCACCCCGAGGCAGCAGAGCGAAGTGGTCGGGCAGGGGTGTAGGGCTTGACCAAGGCCTGGAGATAGGAAGGAGCTGTTCCTTTCACTGCCCTGTAGGCTAGCACCAGAGTCTTAAACTGGATGCGAGCTCTTACAGGGAGCCAGTGTAGAGAACGGAGAAGGGAAGTTGTGTGGGAGAACTTGGGGCGATTGAACACCAGACGTGCTGCAGCTTTCTGGACAAGCTCCAGAGGTCTGATGGCCGACGCCGGGGCTCCGGCAAATAGTGAGTTGCAGTAGTCCAGGCGGGAGATGACCAGAGCCTGGATGAGCACCTGCGCCGTCTCCTCAGTGAGGAAGGGGCGAATCCTCCTGATGTTGTAGATGAGGAATCTGCAGGAGCGTGTGACCGATGCAATGTTTGCTGAGAACGACAGTTGGTCGTCCAGGGTCACACCCAGATTCCTCACAGTCCGAGTTGGCGTCACCACGGCATCATCAATGGTGATGGACAGGTCTCGGTGCGGGCAACCCTTTCCCGGGAGGAACAGTAGCTCGGTTTTGTCCAGGTTGAGCTTCAGGTGGTGTGTCGCCATCCACTTCGAGATGTCAGCCAAGCACGCAGCAATGCGTGCCTCCACTTGGGAGGAAGTGACAAGACCAGCTGGATGTCATCGGCATAACAATGGTAAGAGAAGTCATGCGAGCGAATAACAGAACCCAGAGATGTTGTGTAGAGCGAGAAGAGAAGGGGGCCCAGAACTGAACCTTGTGGAACCCCCGTAGTCAGCATGCGTGGTTCCGATACGGCCCCCCTCCATGTCACCTGGTAGGATCGGCCTGTCAGGTAGGATGCAAACAGGGAGAGTGCAGAGCCTGAGACGCCCATCCCCTCGAGGGTGGAGAGGAGGATCTGGTGGTTCACCGTGTCAAACGCCGCTGACAGGTCCAGGAGAATCAGGACAGAGGAGAGAGAGTTCACTCTCGCAGCGTGAAGCGACTCTGTCACCGCAAGGAGGGCCGTCTCTGACGAGTGACCCACCTTGAACCCGGACTGGTGGGGGTCCAAGAGGTTGTTCTGGTGGAGGTAGGAAGACAGTTGTTTAGAGACAGCGTGTTCAAGTGTTTTGGATAGAAAGGGTAGAAGAGAAACCGGTCTGAAGTTCTTGACATCAGAGGGGTCAAGTGATAGTTTTTTCAGAATGGGGGTGACTCTGGCAGTCTTGAAAGCCGAGGGAAAGCATCCCGAGACGAGAGATGTGTTGATGACGTTGGTGAGGAAAGGAATGAGTTCATGATGAGTACCTGTTAGAGTAGCCTATGGAGTACCTGTTGGTGAACCTGTTAGAACACCTGATAGAGTACCTGCTAGAGTAACCTATGGAGTACCTGTTTGTGTGTATGTTAGAGTATGTGATGGAGTACGTGATGGAGTACCTGAAGAAGTTCCTGATGGAGTACCTGATGGCGTACATGATGGGGTACCTGATGGGGTGATTGATGAAGTACCTGATGGGGTACATGATCGGGTTCCTGATGGGGCACCCGATGAAATACCTGATGGGTTACCTGATGGTTCACCCGAGGGAGTACCTGATGGGATACATGATGGGGTACCTGATGGGGTACCTGAGTGAGTACCTGGTGGGGTACCTGATGTGGTACCTGAGGGAGTACCTGATGGGATACCTGATGGGGTACCTGATGTGGTACCTGAGGGAGAACCTGATGTGGTACCTGATGTGGTACCTGATGGAGTACCTGATGTGGTACCTGAGGGAGTACCTGATGGGTTACCTGAGGGAGAACCTGATGTGGTACCTGAGGGAGAACCTGATGTGGTACCTGATGTGGTACCCGATGGAGTACCTGATGTGGTATCTGAGGGAGTACCTGATGGGGTACCTGAGGGAGAACCTGATGTGGTACCTGATGTGGTACCTGAGGGAGTACCTGATGTGGTACCTGAGGGAGTACCTGATGGGGTACCTGATGTGGTACCTGAGGGAG
>NC_072461.1:29289125-29301625 GCF_027596085.1 Anoplopoma fimbria | reverse complement strand
GACCAGGCCAGATACTGGATCACATGACTCCTGCACATTCAGGATGTTAAATTAAGTTATTTTGGTCTGAATGAGGCTGACCTTTCTGCAGGACTTCTTGACAGACCTGATGATGTCGGAGGTGGACCGTTGCCGTGACAATGACCAGCTGATCTTCAGAGAGAACACGCTGGCAACAAAGAGCATTGAAGAATACCTAAAACTGATTGGACAGAAGTACCTGCAGGACGCCCTTGGTAAACACAACACTAAACACAAAGAAAAAAGACACAACACACACACACAAGTTTATTGTGATAGAGAGGTTTATTATTGTGATAGAGGTTTATTATTGTGATAGAGGTTTATTATTGTGATGGAGGTTTATTATTGTGATAAAGAGGTTTATTATTGTGATAGAGAAGTTTATTATTGTGATGGAGGGTTTATTGTGATAGAGGTTTATTATTGTGATAGAGAAGTTTATTATTGTGATGGAGAGGTTTATTATTGTGATAGAGGTTTATTATTGTGATAGAGGTTTATTATTGTGATAAAGAGGTTTATTATTGTGATAGAGGTTTATTATTGTGATAAAGAGGTTTATTATTGTGATAAAGAGGTTTATTATTGTGATAGAGGTTTATTATTGTGATAAAGAGGTTTATTATTGTGATGGAGAGGTTTATTATTGTGATAGAGGTTTATTATTGTGATAGAGGGTTTATTATTGTGATGGAGAGGTTTATTATTGTGATGGAGAGGTTTATTATTGTGATGGAGAGGTTTATTATTGTGATGGAGAGGTTTATTATTGTGATAGAGATGTTTATTATTGTGATGGAGAGGTTTATTATTGTGATAGAGATGTTTATTATTGTGATAAAGAGGTTTATTATTGTGAAACTTGTCAGACAGTTAATGTTAGCTGAATAATCCAAACACAGCCTTCCATCCAGTCTCTTTATCATTTAGTGTGAAATGTTTTGGGGATTTTTACAGATTCATCATCACAAGCTTGTTTTTTTCAACACGTTTGGAGCATTTTGCTGAAGGGAACTGTAGGAGCCGCTTTCTGTCACGATTACCTACCTGAGTATGATGTAAGATATACCTTGCTAAAAGCGGGTTCATTTGATTGGTAGAAAATGGAAGAGACATCTGATTGGCTACAGATAATTCCCTGTTTAAAAAAAAGCATCTGAGAGTGGAGCGACGTCAGTGGATTCTAAAATGACCCACAACCACAGTTGACCACAGCTTGTCATGTTCACACATGACAAGCAGTTTGTCAACAAATGAAACAACATCCAAATAGGATTTTGATGAAGACATTTAGCATGTGTACAGATTGTAAAGCCCTCTGAGGCAAATTTGTAATTTGTGATTTTGGGCTATACAAAATAAATAAAATAGAATTGAACCTTAACCCCAAGATACTCTTGAAGGCTGTGCCATCGGTGTGTGAATGTTGTATGAATGTTAGTTAGAGTCCTGATGGGCAGGTTTCACCCTGTAGTGTATGAATGGGTGAATGATGACATGTAGAGTTAAAGAGCTTTGATTGGTCGTAGGACTAGAAAGGAGTTAAACAAGTACAGTCCATTTACCATCTACACATTTGCCTCAGAGGGCTTTAAATCTGTGTCCTTTGACCTTTGTATCGGAGGAGGAAATACTCCCAAAACAAAACTTTAATAGGGAAAAATACCTGAGGGAGGGCAACACAGAATTGTGATAGATGTCATGGCTACAGAATGAACTCCTAACCTCTAAATGATTGTGTTTTTGTGTGTTCAGGTGAGTTCATTAAAGCTCTATACGAGTCAGATGAGAACTGTGAGGTCGACCCATCCCGCTGTGCGACCTCTGACCTCGCAGAGCATCAGGCCAACCTGAGGATGTGCTGTGAACTCGCCTTCTGCAAGATCCTTGACTCGTACAGGTACCCTGATATAGAGTACACACTGTACTCATACTGTGCTCATACTGTACTCACACTGTAGTCATACTGTACTCACACTGTATTCACACTGTAGTCACACTGTACTCATACTGTACTCATAGTGTACTCACACTGTAGTCACACTGTACTCACCCTGTAGTAACACTGTACTCACACTGTATTCACACTGTAGTCACACTGTACTCACCCTGTAGTCATGTTGTACTCATACTGTACTCATACTGTAGTCACACTGTACTCATACTGTACTCATACTGTACTGATACTGTAGTCACACTGTACTCAGTGTACTCATACTGTACCCTCACTGTGCTCATACTGTACTCACACTACTCACACTGTAGTCACACTGTCGTCACACTGTATTCATACTGTATTCACACTGTAGTCACACTGTACTCACCCTGTAGTCATATTGTACTCATAGTGTACTCATAGTGTACTCATACTGTACTCATACTGTAGTCACACTGTAGTCACACTGTAGTCACACTGTACTCATACTGTAGTCACTGTAATCATACTGTACTCATTCTGTACATACACTGTACCCACACTGTACCCACACTGTACTCTAACTGTAGTCACACTGTCGTCACACTGTAGTCACACTGTACTCACCCTGTAGTCATATTGTACTCATACTGTACTCATACTGTAGTCACACTGTACTCATACTGTAGTCACACTGTAGTCACACTGTAGTCATACTGTACTCATACTGTAGTCATACTGTAGTCACACTGTAGTCACACTGTAGTCATACTGTAGTCATTCTGTACCCACACTGTACCCACACTGTACTTGAACTGTAGTCATATTGTACTCATACTGTACTCATAGTGTACTCATACTGTAGTCACACTGTAGTCATACTGTAGTCACACTGTAGTCACACTACTCACCCTGTAGTCATACTGTACTCACACTGTACTCATAGTGTACTCGTACTGTAGTCACACTGTAGTCACACTGTACTCATACTGTAGTCACACTGTAGTCACACTGTACTCAGTGTACTCATACTGTACCCTCACTGTACTCATACTGTACTCATACTGTACTCATACTGTAGTCACACTGTAGTCAGACTGTACTCATACTGTAGTCACACTGTACTCACACTGTAGTCATACTGTACTCATACTGTAGTCGTACTGTAGTCACACTGTAGTCATACTGTAGTCATACTGTACTCATTCTGTACCCACACTGTACTCGAACTGTACTCCTACTGTAGTCATACTGTAGTCACACTGTACTCAGTGTACTCATACTGTACCCTCACTGTACTCATACTGTACTCACACTGTAGTCACACTGTAGTCACACTGTACTCATAGTGTACTCACACTGTAGTCACACTACTCACCCTGTAGTCATATTGTACTCATACTGTACTCATACTGTACTCACACTGTAGTCATACTGTAGTCATACTGTACTCATACTGTACTTTTAGTGTACTCTTACTGTAGTCACACTGTAGTCACACTGTAGTCATACTGTACTCGTACTGTAGTTGTACTGTAGTCACACTGTAGTCACACTGTAGTCATACTGTAGTCATACTGTACTCATTCTGTACCCACACTGTACCCACACTGTACTCAAACTGTAGTCATATTGTACTCATACTGTACTCATACTGTAGTCACACTGTAGTCACACTGTAGTCATACTGTAGTCACACTGTAGTCACACTACTCACCCTGTAGTCATACTGTACTCACACTGTACTCATAGTGTACTCGTACTGTAGTCACACTGTAGTCACACTGTACTCATACTGTAGTCACACTGTAGTCACACTGTACTCAGTGTACTCATACTGTACCCTCACTGTACTCATACTGTATTCATACTGTACTCATACTGTAGTCACACTGTAGTCAGACTGTACTCATACTGTAGTCACACTGTACTCACACTGTAGTCATACTGTACTCATACTGTAGTCGTACTGTAGTCACACTGTAGTCATACTGTAGTCATACTGTACTCATTCTGTACCCACACTGTACTCACACTGTACTTATAGTGTACTCTTACTGTACTCCCACTGTTATCAAACTGTACTCACACTATACTCACATTGAACTCTCACTGTACGCACACTGTGAAAACACATACTTTGTATGATATAATATCCCCCTCTTACTAACTCAGGGTCTTCCCCCGGGAGCTGAAGGAGGTGTTTGCGTCATGGCGACAGGAGTGCGGTAACCGTGGGCGACCAGACATAAGCGAGCGTCTCATCAGCGCCTCGTTGTTCCTGCGCTTCCTGTGTCCGGCTGTAATGTCGCCGTCGCTGTTCGACCTGATGCAGGAGTACCCCGACGAACGCTCTGCTAGAACTCTGACCCTCATTGCCAAAGTCATCCAGAACCTCGCCAACTTCAGCAAGTAAGCCTGGGCTTTTGTTTTGTTGACGCTTGGGGGCTTTTACTGTGAAGGAACTGGAGGGCTTGGACTGTGGTTTTTGTTCAATATCTTGACCTCTACCTGAAGCTGTTACCTGTAGGTGAATACCTGTATTGTTTACCTGTTTACCCAAATAATTACCTGTACGTGTTACTTGTATGTTTACCTGTATATGTTACTTGTATGTTTACCTGTATATGTTACTTGTATGTGTACCTGTACGTGTTACTTGTAAGTGTACCTTTTAATATGTTACTTGTACGTGTTACTTGTAAGTGTACCTTTTAATATGTTACTTGTACGTGTTACTTGTAAGTGTACCTTTTAATATGTTACTTGTACGTGTTACTTGTATGTGTACCTGTACGTGTGACCTGTGACCTGTGGTTGCAGGTTCGGGACTAAAGAGGAGTACATGCTGTTCATGAATGACTTTGTGGAGCGGCAGTGGAGCAGCATGCAGCGTTTCCTGCAGGAGATCTCAAATCCAGACGGACTGAACCACACCGCCGGCTTCGACGGATACATCGACCTAGGCCGAGAGCTGTCCAGCCTGCACACCCTGCTGACCGAGCTGGACCAGGTAACACACCTGCTCAGGTGACCCAGGACTTCTGTACCTCACCAGTCTTGTCCTGTGAGCAACAATAATACAATTCTTAAACTCAAGCAGTGAGATTGTAAAGCTTTGGATTGAAAAAACTGGAGCTCTGTGATTGGACGGCCTCTCCAAAACGATGGACAACTCAGATGATGTGTGTAGTTTCTATTCAATATTAATCAAATAAATAAATGATATTCTGTCAGCAATCTTCACTGGCAGTAATCTGAACCATGACTCCATGTAATTGTCCGTTCTAGCAGTGTGTCGGTTGTCTGGTGAAAAGTCCCAACAAAGATTTATTGTTTTCCTATTTCATTCTATGTTCAGATGAAACAAAACCGATACAACATGTGAATCAGTGAGGAGCTGGATGTTGTTACCTTCAGACAGAGTCAGGCTAGCTGATTCCAGTCTTTATGCTAAACTAATCTAACCAGCTGCTGGCTATAGCTTTATATTTAGCCGACAGTCAATAGAGTGGTAGCAGTCTGAACATCTGAGTCTCCCTGTCTGTCTGTCTCTCTGTCTGTCTGTCTCTAGTCGTGCCTGTCCAAGCTAGGTCCTCTTCCTCGGATCATCAGAGAAGTGTCTGCGGCTCTGGCTAACCCTGGAGGCATGGTTAATCCAGGGGGCGTGTCCGTGTCGTCTCCAGAGCCTCAGCGTATGGTGTCCCCGCCCCCTCTGTCTCCGCCCCCTCTGTCCCCACCCCTGTCTCCTCCTCTGGCGGCCTGTAATCCCTCTATTGGCCTGCAGGGTGGCGTCGGACTGGATGGAGGGTTAGTGTCATGTGTCCTGTCTGGAGACAAAGTACAACATCTGTGTTCACATTCACATTAGTCACACAATAACACAAACAATATTAACATGTTATAACACACTGTGATAACACACTGTAATAACACACTGTGATAACACACTGTAATAACACACTGTGATAACACACTGTAATAACACACTGTAATAACACACTGTCACAACACACTGTCACAACACACTGTGATAACACACACACACACACACACTGTGATAACACACTGTGACAGCACACTGGGATAACACACTGTGATAACACACACACACACACACACACACACACACACACACACACACTGTCACAACACACTGTGATAACACACTGTAATAACACACTGTCACAACACACTGTGATAACACACACACACACACTGTGATAACACACTGTGATAACACACTGTGACAACACACTGTGACAACACACTGTAATAACACACTGTGATAACACACTGTAATAACACACTGTGATAACACACTGTAATAACACACTGTGATAACACACTGTAATAACACACTGTGATAACACACTGTCACAACACACTGATAACACACTGTCACAACACACTGTGATAAAACACACTGTGATAACACACACTGTGATAACACACACTGTGATAATACACTGTAATGACACACTGTAATGACACACTGTAATAACACACTCTAATAACACACTGTAATAACAACACACTGTAATAACACCACACTGTAATAACACACTGTAATTTCATGAGGATACACTGATTATATGAAGTATCCCGTCTAATGTGTGTGTGTGTGTGTGTGTGTGTGTGTGTGTGTGTGTGTGTGTGTGTGTGTGTGTGTGTGTGTGTGTGTGTGTGTGTGTGTGTGTGTGTGTGTGTGTGTGTGTGTGTGTGTGTGTGTGTGTGTGTGTAGTTTGGTGGACTTCACCAGACTCCCGTCTCCGACTCCAGAGAACAAAGACTTGTTCTTCGTCACCAAAGGATCCAGTCTGCAGCCGGCATCAGGTGACCTTTGACCTTTATAAGACTTCTGAGACCAGCTCTGAGTTCCTCTGACCTTTCTAAGAGTTTCATCCCCTCATCTTCATCCCTTACCTTCATCCCTTAATAATAATAATTAATGATAATTAAGCCTTTATTAGTCCCACAATGGGGAAATTATTTCTCTGCATTTGACCCATCCCAGAGGAGCAGTGGGCAGCAATGAAGCGCCCGGGGAGCAACTTGGGGTTAGGTGTCTTGCTCAAGGACACCTCGGCATGTTGCCGGTAGAGGGGTTTGAACCACCAACCTTCTGGTTACGGGACAAGCGCTCTACCTCATGTGCCACAGCCGCCCCGCTTACCTTCATCCCTTACCTTCATCCCTTATCCCTTACCTTCATCCCTTACCTTCATCCCTTATCCCTTACCTTCATCCCTTACCTTCATCCCTTACCCTCATCCCTCATCCCTTACCTTCATCCCTTACCCTCATCCCTTACCTTCATCCCTTACCCTCATCCCTTACCTTCATACCCTTACCTTCATCCCTTCATCCCTTACCTTCATCCCTTAACCTCATCCCTTACCTTCATCCCTTACCTTCATCCCTTAACCTCATCCCTTACCTTCATCCCTTACCTTCATCCCTTACCCTCATCCCTTACCCTCATCCCTTACCTTCATTCCTTACCTTCATCCCTTACCTTCATCCCTTAACCTTATCCGTTACCTTCATCCCTTACCTTCATCCCTTAACCTCATCCCTTATCTTCATCCCTTACCCTCATCCCTTACCCTCATCCCTTACCTTCATCCCTTACCCTCATCATTCATCCCTTACCTTCATCCCTTACCTTCATCCCTTACCTTCATCTCTCATCCCTTCATCCCTTACCCTCATCCTTCATCCCTTACCTTCATCCCTTCATCCTTCATCCCTTACCTTCATCCCCTCATCCCTTCATCCCTTACCCTCATCCTTCATCCCTCATCCCTTCATCCCTCATCCCTTCATCCCTCATCCTTCATCCCTTACCTTCATCCCTTACCTTCATCATCCCTTCATCCCTTACCTTCATCCCTTAATAATAATAATTAATGATAATTAAGCCTTTATTAGTCCCACAATGGGGAAATTATTTCTCTGCATTTGACCCATCCCAGAGGAGCAGTGGGCAGCAATGAAGCGCATCCCAGAGGAGCAGTGGGCAGCAATGAAGCGCCCGGGGAGCAACTTGGGGTTAGGTGTCTTGCTCAAGGACACCTCGGCATGTTGCCGGTAGAGGGGTTTGAACCACCAACCTTCTGGTTACGGGACAAGCGCTCTACCTCATGTGCCACAGCCGCCCCGCTTACCTTCATCCCTTACCTTCATCCCTTATCCCTTACCTTCATCCCTTACCTTCATCCCTTATCCCTTACCTTCATCCCTTACCTTCATCCCTTACCCTCATCCCTCATCCCTTACCTTCATCCCTTACCCTCATCCCTTACCTTCATCCCTTACCCTCATCCCTTACCTTCATACCCTTACCTTCATCCCTTCATCCCTTACCTTCATCCCTTAACCTCATCCCTTACCTTCATCCCTTACCTTCATCCCTTAACCTCATCCCTTACCTTCATCCCTTACCTTCATCCCTTACCCTCATCCCTTACCCTCATCCCTTACCTTCATTCCTTACCCTCATCCCTTACCTTCATCCCTTACCTTCATCCCTTAACCTTATCCGTTACCTTCATCCCTTACCTTCATCCCTTAACCTCATCCCTTATCTTCATCCCTTACCTTCATCCCTTACCCTCATCCCTTACCCTCATCCCTTACCTTCATCCCTTACCCTCATCATTCATCCCTTACCTTCATCCCTTACCTTCATCCCTTACCTTCATCCCTTACCTTCATCTCTCATCCCTTACCCTCATCCTTACCATCCATCCTTCATCCCTTACCTTCATCCCTTACCTTCATCCCTTACCTTCATCCCTCATCCTTCATCCCTTACCTTCATCCCCTCATCCCTTCATCCCTTACCCTCATCCTTCATCCCTTACCTTCATCCCTCATCCCTTCATCCCTCATCCCTTCATCCCTCATCCCTTCATCCCTTACCTTCATCCCTCATCCTTCATCCCTTACCTTCATCCCTTACCTTCATCCCCTCATCCCTTACCTTCATCCCTCATCCCTTACCTTCATCCCTCATCCTTCACCCCTCATCCCTTCATCCCTTACCCTCATCCTTCATCCCTTACCTTCATCCCTCATCCTTCATCCCTTACCTTCATCCATAACCTTCATCCCCTCATCCCTTCATCCCCTCATCCCTTCATCCCTTACCCTCATCCTTCATCCCTTACCTTCATCCCTCATCCCTTCATCCTTCGTCCCTTCATCCCTTACCTTCATCCCTTACCTTCATCCCTTACCCTCATCCCTTACCCTCATCCCTTACCTTCATCCCTTACCCTCATCCCTTACCTTCATCCCTTACCTTCATCCCTTAACCTCATCCCTTCATCCCTTACCTTCATCCCTTCATCCCTTAGCTTCATCCCTCATCCCTCACCTTCATCCCTTACCTTCATCCCTTACCTTCATCCCTCATCCTTCATCCCTTACCTTCATCCATTACCCTCATCCTTCATCCCTTACCTTCATCCCTTAGCTTCATTCCTTACCTTCATTCCTTACCTTCATCCCTTACCTTCATCCTTCATCCATCACCTTCATCCCTCATCCCTTCATCCCTTACCTTCATCCCTTCATCCCTTACCCTCATCCTTCATCCCTTACCTTCATCCCTTACCTTCATCCCTCATCCCTTCATCCCTTACCGTCATCCTTCATCCCTTACCCTCATCCTTCATCCCTTACCCTCATCCTTCATCCCTTACCTTCAGCCCCTCATCCCTTCATCCCTTACCCTCATCCTTCATCCCTTACCTTCATCCCTTACCTTCATCCCTTACCTTCATCCCTTACCTTCATCCCCTCATCCCTTACCTTCATCCCCTCATCCCTTCATCCCTTACCTTCATCCCTTAATAATAATAATTAATGATAATTAAGCCTTTATTAGTCCCACAATGGGGAAATTATTTCTCTGCATTTGACCCATCCCAGAGGAGCAGTGGGCAGCAATGAAGCGCCCGGGGAGCAACTTGGGGTTAGGTGTCTTGCTCAAGGACACCTCGGCATGTTGCCGGTAGAGGGGTTTGAACCACCAACCTTCTGGTTACGGGACAAGCGCTCTACCTCATGTGCCACAGCCGCCCCGCTTACCTTCATCCCTTACCTTCATCCCTTATCCCTTACCTTCATCCCTTATCCCTTACCTTCATCCCTTACCTTCATCCCTTACCCTCATCCCTCATCCCTTACCTTCATCCCTTACCCTCATCCCTTACCTTCATCCCTTACCCTCATCCCTTACCTTCATACCCTTACCTTCATCCCTTCATCCCTTACCTTCATCCCTTACCCTCATCCCTTCATCCCTTAGCTTCATCCCTCATCCCTCATCCCTTACCTTCATCCCTTACCTTCATCCCTTCATCCCTTACCCTCATCCTTCATCCCTTACCTTCATCCCTTACCTTCATCCCTCATCCCTTCATCCCTTACCGTCATCCTTCATCCCTTACCCTCATCCTTCATCCCTTACCCTCATCCTTCATCCCTTACCTTCAGCCCCTCATCCCTTCATCCCTTACCCTCATCCTTCATCCCTTACCTTCATCCCTCATCCCTTCATCCCTTAGCTTCATCCCTCATCCCTCATCCCTTACCTTCATCCCTTACCTTCATCCCTCATCCTTCATCCCATACCTTCATCCATTACCCTCATCCTTCATCCCTTACCTTCATCCCTTACCCTCATCCCTTAGCTTCATTCCTTACCTTCATTCCTTACCTTCATCCCTTACCTTCATCCTTCATCCATCACCTTCATCCCTCATCCCTTCATCCCTTACCTTCATCCCTTCATCCCTTACCCTCATCCTTCATCCCTTACCTTCATCCCTTACCTTCATCCCTCATCCCTTCATCCCTTACCGTCATCCTTCATCCCTTACCCTCATCCTTCATCCCTTACCCTCATCCTTCATCCCTTACCTTCAGCCCCTCATCCCTTCATCCCTTACCCTCATCCTTCATCCCTTACCTTCATCCCTCATCCCTTCATCCCTTACCTTCATCCCTTACCTTCTTCCCTCATCCCTTATCTTCATCCCTTACCTTCATCCCTTACCTTCATCCCTCATCCTTCATCACTTACCTTCATCCCTTACCCTCATCCCTTACCTTCATTCCTTACCCTCATCCCTTCATCCCTTACCTTCATCCCTTACCCTCATCCCTCATCCCTTACCCTCATCCCTTACCTTCATCCCTTACCTTCATCCCTTACCTTCATCCCTTACCCTCATCCTTCATCCCTTACCTTCATCCCTTACCTTCATCCCTTACCCTCATCCCTTGCCTTCCACCCTCATCCCTTCCCTTACCTTCATCCCTTACCCTCATCCCTTCCCTTCATCCCTTACCTTCATCCCTTACCCTCATCCTTCATCCCTTACCTTCATCCCTTACCTTCATCCCTTACCCTCATCCCTTCATCCCTTGCCTTCCACCCTCATCCCTTCCCTTACCTTCATCCCTTACCCTCATCCCTTCCCTTCATCCCTTACCCTCATCCCTTACCTTCATCCCTTACCTTCATCCCTTATCCTCATCCCTTACCTTCATCCCTTAACCTCATCCCTTAACCTAATCCCTTACCTTCATCCCTTACCCTCATCCCTTACCCTCATCCCTTACCTTCATCCCTTATCCTCATCCCTTACCTTCATCCCTTACCCTCATCCCTTACCTTCATCCCTTACCCTCATCCCTTACCTTCATCCCTTACCTTCATCCCTTACCTTCATCCCTTAACCTCATCCCTTACCCTCATCCCTTCATCCCTTACCTTCATTCCTTACCTTCATCCCTTACCCTCATCCCTTCATCCCCTACCTTCATCCCTCATCCCTTCATCCATTACCTTCATCCTTTCATCCCTTACCTTCATCCTTTACCTTCATGTCTTACCCTCATCCTTCATCCCTTACCTTCATCCCTTACCTTCATCCCTCATTCCTTCATCCCTTACCTTCATCCCTTACCTTCATCCCTCATTCCTTCATCCCTTACCTTCATCCCTTACCCTCATCCTTCATCCCTTACCTTCATCCCTTACCTTCATCCCTTACCATCATCCCTTACCTTCATCCCTCATCCCTTACCTTCATCCCTTACCTTCATCCCTTACCCTCATCCTTCATCCCTTACCTTCATCCCTTACCTTCATCCCTTACCCTCATCCCTTCATCCCTTGCCTTCATCCCTCATCCCTTACCTTCATCCCTTACCTTCATCCCTTACCCTCATCCCTTACCTTCATCCCTTACCCTCATCCCTTACCTTCATCCCTTACCCTCATCCCTTACCTTCATCCCTTACCTTCATCCCTTACCCTCATCCCTTCATCCCTTACCTTCATTCCTTACCTTCATCCCTTACCTTCATCCCTTACCCTCATCCCTTACCTTCATCCCTCATCCCTTACCTTCATCCCTTCATCCCTTACCTCCATCCTTCATCCCTTACCTTCATGCCTTACCCTCATCCTTCATCCCTTACCTTCATCCCTTACCTTCATCCCTCATTCCTTCATCCCTTACCTTCATCCCTTACCTTC
>NC_072461.1:29244125-29284125 GCF_027596085.1 Anoplopoma fimbria | reverse complement strand
CCTGAGCTCTATTGGACTATACTGAACCCCATTGGACTCTACTGAGCTCTACTGGACTCTGCTGGACTATACTGAACCCCACTGGACTCTACTGAGCTCTGCTGGACTATACTGAACCCCACTGGACTCTACTGAGCTCTACTGGACTATACTGGACTCCACTGGACTATACTGAACTCTGCTGGACTCTACTGTGGCTTCTGTCTCTGTTCTTGTTATTTATTATAAATAGATGCTCCATTAAACTATTACTCTATCAAACTGTTGCTATGGCGATAAGTGACACGTCACACACAGACAGGTTTTATTAGAACAAAGCAGTGAGAATTCAGGCGAGTATAAACAGGAAGTGATGTCACTCTGTTTCGTGTTTCCAGCCCAGGAACCAGCCGGTGAAGGTCGGCGGTTCAAATCCCTGTTTCACCGTGACAATCGGTGTACGAGGGTCTCTGTCAGCCGGGTCGCTCTCCAGGTACCTGACAGCTGCACACATAGTTAGCTGTTAGCATTTAGCATCCAGGACCACCTGAACCAGGTGTACACACAGTTAGCTGTTAGCATCCAGGACCACCTGAACCAGGTGTACACACAGTTAGCTGTTAGCGTCTCACCTGACGCCACCGCCTCCGTCTTCTCCTCCTCACGAGCCTCGTTTCCGATCCAAACAAATACCTGCAGGAGGACACAGGAAGTGAGGAGACGAAGAGGATAAAGATGTTGGACATGTTACCATGGTGATGGTTGGAGACTTACCTGGTCCCAGGTATCCAGGATCATTACATCATCAGGAACAAGGTCGTCCTGCATCAGCTCACCTAGAACTTCCTCCATCTGAAGACAAACACACACACACATCTGGTTTAGACGTTACCACCCGAAGGTTTCGTTATTCTAGCACCCATCTCTCCAGTATCCTAGCAACGACACCCCTTAGTGACCACATCACCCCCTCACAGATATGGGTGACGGGCGGTTGAGGGACTGGTAAGGGATGGAGACGGACGGGTGAGAAACAGGAGAGGGACGGTGAGAGACGTGTGACAGATGGGTGAGAGATGTGAGGGACAGGTGACGGACGGGTGACAGACGGGTAAGGGACGGGTGACAGACGGGTGAGGGACGGGTGACAGACAGGTAAGGGACGGGTGAGGGACGGGTAAGGGACGGGTGAGGGACGGGTAAGGGACAGACAGACCAGAAAGCATCCCGTCTGGTTGGAGCAGGCAAACAGACGAGGGGGAGAAGCCTCCATCTTGTTCTTCAGTCGGGGGGGTCCACAGTGGTCCTCCTGCCCCCCCAAAGCATCCCAGAATGCACCTGTGATCAAACACAGATAGAGATTCAGGTTTAATGCAGTTCATTGGACCAAACAGACTCCACATCACCCTCCCCCATCACCCTTCCTCCTCACCTTCTTCCTCCCCCATCACCCCCTTCACCCACTTACCCTTCATCCTACCCCTCACCTTCTTCCTCCCCCTCCTCCAGTGGGGTGGGGGTCACCTGCAGGAGTCCAGCCAGGTGCTCAGCTCCGTGGATTTCAGCTGAGCTGCTTCCTCTTCCTCTCCACATCCAGGATCCAGAGGAGGAGACCAGCAGGAAGACATCACTGGAGTTCAGTCTGGAGGAGGACGGATCCAACTGAGGAGGACCGGTCAAACTGGTCAAACTGGTCAAACTAATAACGGTTGGAGTCAGATTACAAATCCGCCTGATGACGATGTGACTGACAACTGTGTTAAAAAGAATGAGTGTGGGGCGTTCGGGAACTAAAGTGAGTGTTTGTTGAGGAAAGTCTATCTAATATACAACTTTATTCAACTTTATATAACGTTATGTTGAATTCAATAACTTGTTTCATAAGATCATCTGTGGGAATAAGGGAGGCAAGCGGTTCCATCAGAAGTGGTAAACCGGAAAGTTGGGAAAAAAGAATAACATTTCCTGTCCAAGTATCATTTGTCCTTTAAGGAGGTTACCATGACCTGACACAAAGAAGGAAAAGAGGACGTGAGTGAAAGGCCAGATGTGTTTTGTTATGGTCCAATCGACAAGACTGTCTGAAAGTGATGTAAGGGGGGCGAGACTAAGGGTATAAAAGATATGTAAGAACTAACGTGTCGGACTTTTGTTGTAAGCTCGTCTGCAATAAAGTATCCCCGCTGGTTGCTAAACTCGTCTCGTCTCTTCACTGCATTTCTGCCACAACATGTGGGACGTTCGGGAACTAAAGTGAGTGTGGGGCGTTCAGGGACTGAAATGAGTGTGGGGCGTTCAGGAACCAAAGTGAGTGTGGGGCGTTCAGGGACCAAAGTGAGTGTGGGGCGTTCAGGGACCAAAGTGAGTGTGGAGCGTTCAGGAACCAAAGTGAGTGTGGGGCGTTCAGGAACCGAAATGAGTGTGGGGCGTTCAGGGACTGAAATGAGTGTGGGGCGTTCAGGGACTGAAATGAGTGTAGGCTCTGGTTTTCTGTCTCACCTCCACAGCTCTGGAGTCTCCCACTGGATTGGCTCGCACCTGGAACAGACGTGTATCTGCCACCTCTGATTGGCCAGCCCCTCTAGAAGTCCCGCCCTTGTACACCACCATTGGTTGGCCCCTAAACACAGTCATGAGGTGGGCAGGCTCTTTGCCCTGAACCACACGGACCTGCAGACGGTCAGAGGGGGATCAGGTCAGGCTCGGAGGGTTAGAGACCCGGTGTATGAACAGATCTGGGTCCGGTGCTCTACCTGTACTGCCCCCCCTCCCAGTTCTTCATCCAGCTGGATTGCCAAGATGGCCGACACTCCGACCTCATCCTGGCTGGACTCTGCTCCCTGCCTGAACAGAGAGGTTTGGTTTAATATTTAAACAGGCCCTATTATGATATTTTTATCTCCTGTTACAGTTACAACATGTTTAATGCGTTAATCCCCATAATCCTCCTTGTTTTTCTCATCATTCTGTCCTGCAGCTCCTCTTCTCACCCGCTCTCTGAAACTCTCCGTTGTAGCTCCTCCCTCCAGAAAGCAAAGTGTGCTCTGATTGGTCAGCTAGCCCACTCTGTTGTGATTGGTCAACGTTTCACATTTCAAAAAACTCTTCCTCTACCTTCAGCTCCGTCTCTCTCTTTTGTTGTCTGAAGGCCAAACTATCAAAGTTACATTATGACCTCATAAAGTTACATTGTGACCTCATAAAGTTACATTATGACCTCATAAAGTTACATTGTGACCTCATAAAGTTACACATTGTAACCCTCTGCACTATACTTTTGCTCTGGCTTATGCTTTGAGATGCTTGTTTAAGAAAGGAGATGCACTTATGACTTCTGGTGACTAGTAGTTCTCTTGAATACCTATGTTGAATACACTTCCTGTAAGTCGCTTTGGATAAAAGCGTCTGCTAAATGACTGTAATGTAATGTAATGTAATGTAATGACCTCATAAAGTTACATTGTGACCTCATAGAGTTACATTGTGACCTCATAATTTTACATTGTGACCTCATAGAGTTACATTGTGACCTCAGAGTTACATTATGACCTAATAAAGTTACATTATGACCTCAAAAGTGGAAAAGCATAATAGGGCCACTTTAAGTCTCCAGAGGAAGCTCCTCCTGTCCTTAAAGTACCTGAACACATCGTGCAGAAACACAGTTAAACCAGCTAATTATTCATATATTCATGTATGAGTATGAGATCACCATATGTAGATGATGTCACCCTCTCTGTTGTTGTGATGGTAACGATACAAGATGATGTAACTGTCTCCTCCATAGAACTGACCGAAGACAGACGGATCCACCGGAACCTTCTCCGGTCCCTCAATACGCCAGAGCTACAGACAGACAGGTAGAGACAGACAGAGAGAGAGATAGACAGACAGTTAGAGAGACAGATACAGACACACACAGAGAGAGAGAGAGACAGAGAGACAGACAGACAGGCAGACACACACACAGAGAGACAGACAGACATTGTGCATTGATAAACTACATGTCCCATGACTCTTAGCTGTAGTCGATTGGTCGGATCCATCACCTGTTTCTCTCCGTCTCCTCGGTCCAGCATCCCGTGCTGCGCTGCCATGGCTTCTGATTGGTGGAGCTTCGATGCGTCAAACGGAACCTGTCCAATCAGAAGAGTTAGTTTGTGGAGGGCAGTTCTCTGATTGGTCCTGGTCCTGATTTGAGTACCTTCTCTATTCTCGCGATCTGATTGGATACATAGGCTGTTCCCATGCCGACGGTGTAGTCAGGGTCCCTCCAGTCCTTAAAGAACTGTTGGAAGAGCGGAGTCTCCCCGTTCTCAGGAAGGACCTGAATCTGAAGGGGGAGACAGGTGGGACGGGGGAGACAGGTGAGAGAGGTGAGACAGGTGGGACATGTAGAGATGAAGAGCTTCAGTTATATGTGTGTTTACATGTGTGTGTTTACCTGTGTGTGTGTTTACCTGTGTGTTTACCTGTGTGTGTGTGTGTGTGTTTACCTGCGTGTGTGTTTACCTGTGTGTGTGTGTGTGTGTGTGTGTGTGTGTGTGTGTGTGTGTGTGTGTGTGTGTGTGTGTGTGTGTGTGTGTGTGTGTGTGTGTGTGTGTGTGTGTGTGTGTGTGTGTGTGTTTACCTGTGTGTGCGTTGGGTAGTTCATCTTGCTGATAAACTTCTCTGCACTCTTCAGAACCGCCCGACGCTCTTCAGTGTTAGCATCCTTACCTGAACACACATCACAATATCAGGCCTGTCTCTCTCTCTCTACCTGTCTGTCTGTCTCTCTACCTGTCTGCCTGTCTGTCTCTCTACCAGTCTGTTGTTGGAGTTTGATTTAATCAAAATAGACTACCACTATTGATTATGTAAATGTTTGAAGCTTACATATATGACATCACACACTCTCTGAACAGACGGTTGTGATAAAGAAAAGCTCAGCGACCTGCAGATCAAAGGAAAGAGGGAGGAGCTTCCAGATCAAAACAGCAGGTAGACTATTTAAGAGCACGTTAAAGAGGTTCATAACAAGAATAAACTCTGTTTCCAAAAAAATAAATAATAATAAGCTCCATAGACTGGACACTATGGTCTGACTGGTTTCAGACTGGACACTATGGTCTGACTGGTTTCAGACTGGACACTATGGTCTGACTGGTTTCAGACCAGTTACCTTTCCAGACGAAGATGTGTCCGTTGGCCCCGTTGTCGAGGATGAAACACTCGCTGGACTGCAAAGCATCCTGGGAGAACGGGTTGTGCTCTGCTACCATGGTAACGTCAATGTCACCATCTGCGTTAGACACCTGGTGGAGAGACAGACAGGTGACCACTTCCTGTTGTAACGTCACAATAAAAGTCTCAAAGTGGACACATGGAAGGTTTTGGATCAGTGACATCATAAGCAGCCGCAGAGCTGATTGGAAGGTGAGAAACATCTGGACCAATCAGAACACACCATCTGTGTGAATGTTACCTGGTAGAGCTGAGCCAGCTTCCTGTTAGAGGCGTCAACTCTGGTGTCGTCAGCGTGAGCGTCAGGCAGCTCCGGCTTCTCCCCGAGGACCTGAGAGGTCAGAGGTCAACAGAGAGGTCAGAGGTCAACAGGACTCTTCAACAGGAAGAAGTAACAAGTAAACAGCATACATGTGGTACATTAAGTATATACTTATAGTACATATGATATACTTGTAGTATAATAATAATAATAATAATAATAATAATAATAATCAATCCTTTATTAGTCCCACAATGGGGAAATTATTTCTCTGCATTTAACCATCCCGGAGGAGCAGTGGGCTGCAATGAAGCGCCCGGGGAGCAACTTGGGGTTAGGTGTCTTGCTCAAGGACACCTCGGCATGTTGCCGGTAGAGGGGTTTGAACCACCAACCTTGTGGTTACGGGACAAGCGCTCTACCTCATGTGCCACAGCCGCCCCATTTGTATTTGTAGTAGAAGTATATTCATCACCTGCAGCATCCTATTTGGCTCCTCCCCCTCCTCACAGACCAGCAGCTGGCCCCGCCCACACCGCTCGTCATCACGGATACCCCGAGACACCTGTCAATCAATCAATCAGTCAGTCTTGATGTCACCGAATAATGATGATGTCATGATGTGATGTCATCACTCACCATGGTGGCCTTCAGCTTTTCGAAGTGGTTGCTATGGGAACCAGACCACTGGATGATTTCCTGCAGAGAAAGAGAGAGAGAGAGAGAGAGAGAGAGAGAGAGAGAGAGAGAGAGAGAGAGAGAGAGAGAGACAGGTTCAGAGCTGTCTGTCCACGTCTCCCTGTCTCATACCTCCTACTGTCTCTCTGCCTGTCTCTCTCTCTCTCTGCCTGTCTCTCTCTCTCTCTCTCTCCCTGTCTCATACCTCCTACTGTCTCTCTGCCTGTCTCTCTCTCTCTCTCTCTCCCTGTCTCATACCTCCTACTGTCTCCCTCTCTCTCCCTGTCTCTCTCTCTCTCTCCCTCTCTCCCTGTCTCATACCTCCTACTGTCTCTCTACCTGTCTCTCTCTCTCTGCCTGTCTCTCTCTCTCTCTCTCTCTCTCTCTCTCTCTCTCCCTGTCTCATACCTCCTACTGTCTCTCTGCCTCTCTCCCTGTCTCTCTCTCTCTCTCTCTCTCTCTCTCTCTCTCTCTCCCTGTCTCATACCTCCTACTGTCTCCCTCTCTCTCCCTGTCTCTCTCTCTCTCTCTCTCCCTCTGTCTCATACCTCCTACTGTCTCTCTGCCTCTCTCTCTCCCTGTCTCTTACCTCCTACTGTCTCCCTCTCTCTCCCTGTCTCTCTCTCTCTGTCTCTCTCTGTCTCATACCTCCTACTGTCTCTCTCTATACCTTCTCATCTCTCCACCTGTCTCTCTGTCTTGGACTCTTCTCCTGTCTCACCTTTCTACCTGTCTCACCTCTCCCAGGTCCAGTATAAAGCTGTCTCCATGGTTGAAACTCTCCCAGCTGACAGGAACCTCCGTCGCCCTGATGACGCGTCGACCTTTGACCTGCAGCAGCCTCTCAACTTCCACATCATTGGTCACCACATGTTGAAACCCTGAAGCCACGCCCCCTTTCTGTGTGAGAGGAAGTGATGTCATCACAGGATCTTTGAAGATGTAGTGATGACAATGACACCTCAGCAGTACTGATACGGTAGTACTGGTAGTAATACTCTGTACTTACCATGTACTTAAGTCCGGTTCTGAAGTACCCAGAGAAGGTTCTGGACTCGTGGCCCTGGACTTCGCGGTACTGGATTGGCGCCCCCTGGAGGAAATCGTCCATCTGCACCGCAAATATGGCCGCCGCCCCACTCTCATCCTGAGAGCACTCTGACCCTGCATGACAACCGACCAATTACAACGCAGAACCAGAGACACATCACAACCAGCTACAGAGGCTGCTACCAACCGCTAGTACTGCTGCTACTACAAGTACGAGTACCCTGTTGTAGAACGTGATGTGTAGAGGTCTTTACATGTGGAGTTCCTCAGGGTTCCTACCCAGGGCCAGCTCTAGTAGTATTAGTACATAATGTATTATAGCAGTACTAGTACTAGTACCTATCCAGTAGTGCAGGTCGTACTGCAGGTGTAGTAGTATTAGTACATTATGTATTGCAGTAGTTGTAGTACTAGTACCTATCCAGTAGTGCAGGTCGTACTGCAGGGTTCCCTGGCGGTTCTCGGTGCTGTAGAGAACCAGGTACGTGTCCCCGCTGTAGAACCCTCCGTACAGACTCACAGGAACAGGAACCAGCTCCATGTTCTCGACTCGCCACACCTGAAGCCCCGCCCTCTGACCCGCCCCCTCAAACTCTGGATGAAACACCATGATGTCACCTGCAGGGGGAGGAGCCACACAACACCTGAATACTAAGACGTTTGCAACGCAGCTGTTAACTACTTACTGTGTACTTGTACTTCAGAGGACAACAGTGTAGTACTACATTTCCTCCTTGTTACTAGGTTAAAAACATAAACATGATGAACTGTCCAACATCGTTGTACAATCAAAAGAATCTAAATGATATATTTTAGAAATAATTTGTGTTTATTTACAAACCAAAATATTAAACGTGTCTTTGTGGAAGAAACAAAGTGAAAGTTTAATATCGTCTTTTCAGAGAGACACAGAGACAGACAGACAGGGAGACAGACAGACAGACAGACAGGCAGACAGACAGGGAGACAGACAGACAGATAGACAGACAGGGAGACAGACAGACAGGGAGACAGGGAGACAGACAGACAGACAGACAGGGAGACAGACAGACAGGGAGACAGACAGACAGGGAGACAGACAGACAGACAGACAGGGAGACAGGGAGACAGGGAGACAGAGAGACAGACAGGGAGACAGGGAGACAGACAGGGAGACAGAGAGACAGACAGGGAGACAGACAGACAGACAGGGAGACAGACAGACAGGGAGACAGAGAGACAGACAGGGAGACAGGGAGACAGGGAGACAGACAGGGAGACAGGGAGACAGACAGGGAGACAGACAGACAGGGAGACAGACAGACAGGGAGACTTGAACAGAATCTTCAGCTGATCTAAAGCTGAAGAGTTTCTGGAGCTCAGAATGAAACAAAAGATTCACTTCTGTTTTCTACGGACTAAAGCATGAAGTGATTGATCATAAATGTTAAAGAGCAGCAGAGAGAGATGAAGACAAACTCACCGTTGGACGTTCAGTTAGATTAAAGAGCTGCAGAACGATGAGCTTCACCTGAGACTGTGGGGGAGGAGGAGGAGCCTGTGGGGGAGGGGAGGAGGACAGGTAACTCTACCTGTCCTCCTCCCCTCCCCCACCTGACACACCCAGCTGATGTAACCAGCCTGAAACTCTGCTGCTGAAACCTGAAGACTGTTGAATTACTAATCATCATATTCAACTGCATGAGCACACGGACCTGAATATATAAACATATGTATACATATACATATATACATATATATATATATATATATATATATATATATATGTATATATATGTATATGTATGTTTATATATATGTATATATATATGTATATATAAACGTATATATATGTTTATAATGTATGTTTATATATATATATGTATATATATATGTATATATAAACATATATATGTATATATATATATATATATATATATATATATACATATTGGTATATATATATATATGTATGTATTGACCATCATTTTATATATATATATGTATATATATATATATATATATATGTTTATACATATATATACATAAATGTTTATACATAATATACATAAATATATAAACATATATACACTCTCCCTCTTCCTACACACACTGTGGACACTATTTACTTTGTCCCATCACAATCTGTGTCAGCAGTACCAGGAAGTTCTACAACATGCTACATTTCTTTCAGAATAAAAGCCTTGTGTTTAGGATGAGGAGATTCTGTCACATAAAGACGCTTGTGGATTTTATTTTGAAATGGAAACAGGAAGCGTTGAGATAAAATAAGTATTAACTTTGTAGTAATGTTGCTGTATGACGTAAAAACAACAGGGTCGTTGGAGAAGAGTGAGTCCTGATCTACCCGGCATGCATTGCGCGGTGATCGCCGGTGAACGAACCTATTTACTACATCCGACAAACCATGAAACATTAAATAAAGATAATTAAATATTAAATAAAGGTAATTAAATATTAAATAAAGGTAATTAAACATTAAATAAAGGTAATTAAACATTAAATGAAGATAATAAACATTAAATAAATATAACAAACATTAAATAAAGATAATTAAACATTTCATAAAGATAATAAACATTAAATAAATATAACAAACATTAAATAAAGATAATTAAACATTAAATAAAGATAATAAACATTAAATAAATATAATAAACATTAAATAAAGATAATTAAACATTTAATAAAGATAATACACATTAAATAAAGATAATAAACATTAAATAAAGATTACATTACATTACATTACATTACAGTCATTTAGCAGACGCTTTTATCCAAAGCGACTTACAGGAAGTGTGTTCAACATAGGTATTCAAGAGAACTACTAGTCACCAGAAGTCATCAGTGCATCTCCTTTCTTAAACAAGCATCTTAAAGCATAAACCAGAGCCTCCACTGAGGGGTCAGGACAGAGAGAAGCTGTGACCGGGTGGATCGGCCACAGGGACCTCTGAGCGACAGGGCAACCAGTCACCCCAGGCAGCAGAGAGGAGTGGTGGGGCAGGGGTGTGCATTAAATATACATTAAATAAAGATAATTAAATATTAAATGAAGATAATGAAATATTAAATGAAGATAATGAAATATTAAATAAACATAATAAAACATTAAATAAAGATAATAAACATTAAATAAAGATAATAAACATTAAATAAAGATAATTAAATATTAAATAAAGATAATAAAACATCAAATAAAGATAATAAACATTAAATAAAGATAATAAAATATTAAATAAAGATAATTAAATATTAAATAAAGATAATAAAACATTACATAAAGATAATAAACATTTAATAAAGATAATAAACATTAAATAAAGATAATTAAATATTAAATAAAGATAATAAAACATTACATAAAGATAATAAACATTTAATAAAGATAATTAAACATTTAATAAAGATAATAAACATTAAATAAAGATAAACATTTAATAAAGATAATAAACATTAAATAAAGATAATTAAACATTAAATAAAGATAATTAAACATTCAATAAAGATAATTAAATATTAAATAAAGGTAATTAAATATTAAATAAACATAATAAAACATTAAATAAAGATAATAAAACATTAAATGAAGATAATAAACATTAAATAAAGATAATAAAACATTAAATAAAGATAATAAAATATTAAATAAATATATTTAAACATTAAATAAAGATAATTAAATAAATATAATAAAACATTAAATAAAGATAATTAAACATTTAATAAGATAATTAAATATTAAATAAAGATAATAAACATTAAATAACGATAATAAAACACTAAATAAAGATAATAAACATTAAATAAAGATAATTAAATATTAAATGAAGATAATGAAATATTAAATAAACATAATAAAACATTAAATAAAGATAATAAACATTAAATAAAGATAATAAACATTAAATAAAGATAATTAAATATTACATAAAGATAATAAAACATTACATAAAGATAATAAACATTTAATAAAGATAATAAACATTAAATAAAGATAATTAAATATTAAATAAAGATAATAAAACATTACATAAAGATAATAAACATTTAATAAAGATAATAAACATTAAATAAAGATAATTAAACATTAAATAAAGATAATTAAACATTCAATAAAGATAATTAAATATTAAATAAAGGTAATTAAATATTAGATAAACATAATAAAACATTAAATAAAGATAATAAAACATTAAATGAAGATAATAAACATTAAATAAAGAAATAAAACATTAAATAAAGATAATAAAATATTAAATAAATATATTTAAACATTAAATAAAGATAATAAACATTAAATAACGATAATAAAACACTAAATAAAGATAATAAACATTAAATAAAGATAATTAAACATTTAATAAAGATAATTAAACATTAAATAAAGATAATAAACATTAAATAAAGAAAATAAACATTAAATAAAGATAATAAACATTAAATAAAGATAATAAACATTAAATAAAGATAATAAACATTAAATAAAGATAATAAAACATTAAATAAAGATAATAAACATTAAATAAAGATAATAAACATTAAATAAAAATAATTAAATATTAAATAAAGATAATAAACATTAAATAAAGATAATAAACATTAAATAAAGATAATAAACATTAAATAAAGATAATAAACATTAAATAAAGATAATAAACATTAAATAAAGATAATTAAATATTATCCATCCATCCATCCATCTCCTCCTCTTATCCGGGGCAAGGTCTCGGGGGCAGCAAGCTAAGGAGGGTCCTCCAGACCTCCTTCTCCCCAGCAACACTTTCCAGCTCCTCCTGGGGAACCCCGAGGCGTTCCCAGGCCAGACGAGATATATAATCTCTCCAGCGAGTTCTGGGTCTACCCCGGGGCCTCTAACATTAAATAAAGGTAATTAAATATTAAATAAAGATAATTAACATTAAATAAAGATAATTAAATATTAAATAAAGATAATAAAACATTAAATAAAGATAATTAAATATTAAATAAAGATAATAAACATTAAATAAAGATAATAAACATTAAAGATAATAGAGATTAAATAAAGATAATAAAACCTTGAATAAAGATAATAAACATTAAATAAAAATAATTAAATATTAAATAAAGATAATAAAACATTAAATAAAAATAATTAAATATTAAATAAAGATAATAAAACATTAAATAAAGATAATAAACATTAAATAAAACATTAAATAAAGATAATAAACATTAAATAAAATATAAAATAAAGATAATAAACATTAATCACACATTAAATAAATATAATGAAAACAAAAAATATTATTCTGAAACCGGAACTGATACAACCCTTTTTGTGCTTTTATTCTGAAACTTCTCCCCGGATGTTTTTGTTTCGTTCTCTGACCCGGATCAGCTGTTAGTGTGGTAACCAGGTTAACTGTTAACAGGTCTACTGGTCTACTGGTTAACTGTTTACTGGTTAACTGTTTACTGGTTGACTGTTTACTGGTTAACTGTTTACTGGTTAACTGTCTACTGGTTAACTGTCTACTGGTTAACTGTCTACTGGTTAACTGTCTACTGGTTAACTGTCTACAGATGGAGGCGTTCAGCAGGCTGGGCAGCATGCTGCTACACGCTCTAGAGACGGTGAGACACACATATGTTACTGCTGTCTGTCTGTCTGTCTCTCTGCCTGTCTGTCTCTCTGCCTGTCTGTCTGTATGTCTGTCTCTCTGCCTGTCTGCCTGTCTGTCTCTCTGCCTGTCTGTCTGTCTGTCTGCCTGTCTGTCTGCCTGTCTGTCTGTCTGTCTGTCTCTCTGCCTGTCTGTCTGGCCTGTCTGTCTGTCTGCCTGTCTGTCTGTCTGCCTGTCTGTCTGTATGTCTGTCTCTCTGCCTGTCTGTCTGTCTGTTGAACAGACTACAGCTCAGTTTGGAGCTAACAGCTAAAGCTAGCCTGTACATGTGTCCTGTTTACCTGCAGCAGGTGAGCTGGTGACGTGGAGGAGGTGTGACGTCACAGGTCAGCTGGTCTCAGGTCAGCTGGTCTCAGTGTGACGCCTTAAGGCAGAATATGAATGTTTAATATTGTGCTCTTAAAGAAACACAATGAACTGTTGTTAATCCTTAAAGAACTTAAAGAAGCAGAACCAAACAGAACCAAACAGAACATGTAGTCCATAAGAACCAAACAGAACCAAACAGAACATGTAGTCCATAAGAACCAAACAGAACCAAACAGAACATGTAGTCCATAAGAACCAAACAGAACCAAACAGAACATGTAGTCCATAAGAACCAAACAGAACCAAACAGAACATGTAGTCCATAAGAACCAAACAGAACTAAACAGAACATGTAGTCCATAAGAACCAAACAGAACATGTAGTCCATAAGAACCAAACAGAACCAAACAGAACATGTAGTCCATAAGAACCAAACAGAACCAAACAGAACCATAAGAACCAAACAGAACTAAACAGAACATGTAGTCCATAAGAACTAAACAGAACATGTAGTCCATAAGAACTAAACAGAACATGTAGTCCATAAGAACCAAACAGAACCAAACAGAACATGGAGTCCATAAGAACCAAACAGAACCAAACAGAACATGGAGTCCATAAGAACCAAACAGAACCAAACAGAACATGTAGTCCATAAGAACCAAACAGAACCAAACAGAACATGTAGTCCATAAGAACCAAACAGAACCAAACAGAACATGGAGTCCATAAGAACCAAACAGAACCAAACAGAACATGGAGTCCATAAGAACCAAACAGAACCAAACAGAACATGTAGTCCATAAGAACCAAACAGAACCAAACAGAACATGGAGTCCATAAGAACCAAACAGAACCAAACAGAACATGGAGTCCATAAGAACCAGCGGTTCTTCAGCAACACTATTCCTCACCTAATGTCCAGATGTTCTACAACAAACACCAAATGACAGGTTTCCTTTCATTACATACTTTATTTAACATTCAAAGTCTGCATCATGCAAACATGTAGCCTGCTGGACTCTGAGCTGCACAAAGAGGAAACATCTGGCTGCTCTCGGCCAATCGGTGCATTCCATTCTGTTAATCACCCGTTAATCTCCCGTTAATCTCCTGTTAATCACCCGTTAATCACCCGTTAATCACCTGTTAATCACCCGTTAATCTCCCGTTAATCACCCGTTAATCTCCCGTTAATCTCCCGTTAATATCCCGTTAATCTCCCGTTAATGGATCCGGTGCAGCACATCACCGGTCCGGCAGAACCAACCATCCCTCAACATCAGTTCCTCCTGGTCACATGATCACAACATCCATCAGTATTCACCAGTCAACATTCACACCAGCTGTCTCTCTCTCTACCTGTCTCTCTCTCTACCTGTCCGTCTCTCTACCTGTCTCCCTCTCTACCTGTCTGTCTCTCTACCTGTCTCCCTCTCTACCTGTCTGTCTCTCTACCTGTCTCCCTCTCTACCTGTCTGTCTCTCTACCTGTCTCTCTCTCTACCTGTCCGTCTCTCTACCTGTCTCCCTCTCTACCTGTCTGTCTCTCTCTCTACCTGTCCGTCTCTCTACCTGTCTCTCTCTCTACCTGTCCGTCTCTCTACCTGTCTCTCTCTCTACCTGTCTCTCTCTCTACCTGTCCGTCTCTCTACCTGTCTCCCTCTCTACCTGTCTGTCTCTCTACCTGTCTCTCTCTCTACCTGTCCGTCTCTCTACCTGTCTCTCTCTCTACCTGTCCGTCTCTCTACCTGTCTCCCTCTCTACCTGTCCCTCTCTCTACCTGTCTCTCTCTACCTGTCCTACCTTCTCTACCTGTCTCCCTCTCTACCTGTCTGTCTCTCTACCTGTCTGTCTCTCTACCTGTCTGTCTCTCTACCTGTCTCCCTCTCTACCTGTCTGTCTCTCAGAGGGAGCCTACAGTGGACCTGTTGGAGTCCTTTGTGGATCATTGGAAAGCAATAACAAACTATTACATCAAGACGACAGGTGAGTTTACCTGCAGACTGTTCCCTGTTCACACCTGACAGCCAATCAGATTCACCGTCTACGTGTGTGTTTACGTGTGTGTGTGTGTGTGTGTGTGTGTGTGTGTGTGTGTGTGTGTGTGTGTGTGTGTGTGTGTGTGTGTGTGTGTGTGTGTGTGTGTGTGTGTGTGTGTGTGTGTCTGTGTGTGTGTGTGTGTGTGTGTGTGTGTGTCTGTGTGTGTGTGTGTGTGTGTGTGTGTGTGTGTGTGTGTGTGTGTGTGTGTGTGTGACTGTGTGACTGTGTGTGTGTGGACACCCTGGACTGGGTGAAGTCTGACTCAGACACTGTAATGGTGTCTGAGGATGTAATAACTGACTGTACAATCTCAGTAAGGGTAACTGTCAATGATACTGAACATCATGTATCACCAGCTCACACACGCAGGTACCTGCTAGGGTTAGAACAGCAGAGGCAGCAACAACACTGGACTGGTCTAAAGCTACAGGGAAAGCTAGCATGTATTCCCACTGCAGATCACACAGTTTCTCACACAATATTCAAGAACTATGCAGTTGATGAGGATATTCTTACATTTGCAGTTAAAGCCAGATTACAAGTTCTTCCAACCAGACTCAATCTCTCTCTGTGGTACCCTAACAGATTTCCTCCTCATTGTCTGCACCACGACAACTCAACCATAGAATCACTGTCACATATTCTGAATGGCTGCCATGTATACAAGGGCATGTATATTTCCAGACATGATAGAATTGTTGATTTACTGGTTAAGAACATGCTTTTATATACCCCACCTTCCTCCGTTAAAGTATATACCCATTCAAGGGTTTCATCTGACATGTTCACTCTGTGCAATAACGAAGTTGACTATTTTTCAAATGTGACAGCCAATACACCAGATGTTATTGTTGTTGATGAGGTAAGCAGAGAAGTCACCATCTTAGAAGTAAGCTGTACGTTTGACTATAGTCTGGAGGAGGCATTCCTTGCCAAGGTTACAAAATACCAACTTCTCAGAAATGAGATTGCACAACTGGGGTACACCTGCAAACTACTTGTGTTTATATTTGGAAGCCTTGGCCATGTCCACAGACTCGTCATAAGGGGTTTGCAGATGGCTGGAATTCGAAGCCAAAAGCTAAAGCACTTGCAAAATTCTGCTCCATATCTGTATTAATAGGCAGCCGCCACATATGGAGGAGACGCTGCTTCCTGTATCCATAGACTGAGATCAGACATGTCAAAGAGATTCTGGGCTTGATGAGTGCATCTACCAGTGTTTGTGTTCAAGATTTGTTATTGTAAAATGTGAACATAAATAAATGACTAAAATGTGTCTGTGTGTGTGTGTGTGTGTGTGTGTGTGTGTGTGTGTGTGTGTCTGTGTCTGTGTGTGTGTGTGTGTGTGACTCTGTGTGTGTGTGTGTGTGTGTGTGTGTGTGTGTGTGTGTGTGTGTGTCTGTGTGTGTGTGTGTGTGTGTGTGTCTCTGTGTGTGTGTGTGTGTGTGTGTGTGTGTGTGTGTGTCTGTGTGTGTGTGTGTGTGTGTGTGTGTGTGTGTGTGTGTGTGTGTCTCTGTGTGTGTGTCTCTGTGTGTGTGTCTGTGTGTGTGTGTGTGTGTGTGTGTGTGTGTCTCTGTGTGTGTGTGTCTGTGTGTGTGTGTGTGTGTGTGTGTGTGTGTGTGTGTGTGTGTGTGTGTGTGTGTGTGTGTGTGTGTGTGTGTGTGTGTGTGTGTCTGTGTGTGTGTGTGTGTGTGTGTGTGTGTGTGTGTGTGTGTGTGTGTGTGTGTGTGTGTGTGTGTGTGTGTGTGTGTGTGTGTGTGTCTGTGTGTGTGTGTGTGTGTGTGTGTGTGTGTGTGTGTGTTGTGTGTGTGTGTGTGTCTGTGTGTGTGTGTGTGTGTGTGTGTGTGTGTGTGTGTGTGTGTGTGTGTGTGTGTGTGTGTGTGTGTCTCTGTGTGTGTGTGTGGTGTATTGTGTGGTGTGTGTGTCTCTATGTGTTGTGTGTGTGTCTCTGTGTGTGTGTGTCTGTGTGTGTGTGTAGATGACAGTACTCCTGTCACACAGACGGAGGTTCCGTGGCGTCTCAGACAGATGTTGGACATTCTGGTGTACGAAGAGAAACAATTTGTGTAACATCAGTGATCTACATCAGTGATGACATTGGTGACATGACTATTGGTGCATTGATCTATTGGTGCATTGATCTATTGGTGTATTGATCTATTGGTGCATTGATCTATTGGTGTATTGATCTATTGGTGTATTGATCTATTGGTGCATTGATCTATTGGTGCATTGATCTATTTGTGTATTGATCTATTGGTGCATTGATCTATTTGTGTATTGATCTATTGGTGCATTGATCTATTGGTGCATTGATCTATTGGTGCATTGATCTATTTGTGTATTGATCTATTGGTGTATTGGTGCATTGATCTATTGATCCTCAGGTGGAGGACACAGGACCATGTATGGAGTATCTGCTGCAACACAAACTGTTGGAGACTCTGTGCACTCTGGGGAAGGCTCAGGTAACAAGAGATTCTGATCGGGTCTGATTCTACTCAGTCTCTGTGTCCTCTCATGTTAATCCTCCTCCTCCTCCTCCTCCTCCTCCTCAGTATCCTCCAGGCATGGTTCAGCAGGTCTTGTTGTTCTTCTCTAAGTTGTTGTCTCAGATCCAGAAGCCTCTGCTGCAGCTGGTCAACGTCTACAGACCTGTGCAGGTAAGACTGCTACACCTGGTGTGAACCAATCACTTCTCTGATTAGTTTGTCTGGAGTCATGGTGATGTCACTGTCTGACATCACCTCTGCCCCGCCCCCAGAAGCTGATTGATCTCTGTGCACTTCCTGGTTCCCACACTGAGAAGGAGGAAGCTCAATTCTTATTGGTGATCTGCTCCAGAGTGAAACAGGATCCGCACACGCTCAGATACATCTTACAGGTAACTAACCCTTAACGAGCACCGTTAACCAGCTCCATCAGCCAACAAGTCCCTCTACCTGTCCACTAACTTCATGAAATACTGTGAACACTGTCGTGGTGATCAGTATCAATGTCCCACAGAATCATTTAAACAACAGTTATTGATTTGATAACGTTTTATTGAATCTCAAACGTTATTCTATGTTTTCAGATTCTGGATAAACCAGCAGCCATGAAACCAGCTTCTGACCAATCACAGCACTCAAACCTCCAATCACAAGCCTCCAATCACAAGAAAGAGCCGACACTGCCCTCCAGCCAATCGGATTCATCTACCTGCAGCCCCGTCCAATCAGAGTCCCGTCTGCTGTCAGCTCTGCTGCAGCTTGCCAAGAGTCAGGTCAGTGAACTAGTTAACTACAACCTCCTAGTGCGGCCCCTGAAACATACAATCATAACGAACTAGTTATCAGTCAGCGATACCTACTGAACGACAACAAGGTGACGACAACAAGGTGACGACAACAAGGTGACGACAACAACGTGACGACAACAAGGTGACGACAACAACGTGACGACAACAAGGTGACGACAACAAGGTGACGACAACAAGGTGACGACAACAAGGTGACGACAACAACGTGACGACAACAACGTGACGACAACAAGGTGACGACAACAAGGTGACGACAAGAACGTGACGACAACAAGGTGACGACAACAAGGTGACGACAAGAACGTGACGACAACAAGGTGACGACAACAAGGTGACGACAACAACGTGACGACAACAACGTGACGACAACAACGTGACGACAACAACGTGACGACAACAATGTGACGAAAACAAGGTGACGACAACAAGGAGACTACTGAACTTATCATCCAGTAGTCTCCTTGTTGTCCTCCAGTAGTCTCCTTGTTGTCCTCCAGTAGTTTCCTTGTTGTCCTCCAGTAGTCTCCTTATTGTCCTCCAGTAGTCTCCTTGTTGTCCTCCAGTAGTCTCCTTGTTGTCCTCCAGTAGTTTCCTTGTTGTCCTCCAGTAGTCTCCTTGTTGTCCTCCAGTAGTCTCCTTGTTGTCCTCCAGTAGTCTCCTTGTTGTCCTCCAGTAGTCTCCTTGTTGTCCTCATGCTACCGTGTCTCCACAGAGGGCTTCGGTGTGTCTGAAGGCCTATGAAAGCCTCCTGCTGCTGTCTGCTCTCCAGTCTGAATCTTCAGGGGAGATTCTGGCCAATCATACCCAGCTGGGAGAGCTGCTAGCTGGGAGGCTGCTGCAGCTTTACTCCCTGCTGCCCCTGGAGAGTCTGGATCCTGGAGAGGTGCAGAGCTGGCCTCATACGCCATGGAGGTACACTGAACGCACACTAAACACACTTCTTACCTGGTACATCACCATGGTAACTGATGCTGAATGGAGCAGGTGGTGTTGGAGATCAGAGATCTACTCATACAAACGCTCCGCCCACTGACCAATCAGAGCACATCAACTTAACAGAACCCACACATGTATGTATAGGCAGATCTACGGTCTCTAGATGGAGCAGTGATTTTATGAATCTTTTCATTTAAACACCTTCACACAGTCAGTGATTGATTATCCGGCTGCTCTTCCTGCATCTGTCAGATAAAACTTACTTTCAGTCTCATTTGTGTAATAATATAGTTTAATGACCTTTCTTTAAATGTTTCACTCTGCTGACTACCCCGGCTATGTTCAACTCACTTCCTGGTTCGTAGCTTTGCAAACCTCTTCTTTGTGTTTTCAGCTCTCAGTTCTCCCGCTGCAGCTCTGATCTCAGGTCTTCTGCTGCTGATCACGTGACCAACTTCTTCTCTTGGCTGGACTTCCTGGACCACCTGATGAGAGAAGCTCCTCAGGTACACACACACACACCTGCACACTGTCTGAATGTGTTCACAGTATCATTCTCAAGTGTTTCGTGTGTGTGTGTGTGTGTGTGTGTGTGTGTGTGTGTGTGTGTGTGTGTGTGTGTGTGTGTGTGTGTGTGTGTGTGTGTGTGTGTGTGTGTGTGTGTGTGTGTGTGTGTGTGTGTGTGTGTGTGTGTGTTAGCAGGTGTTAGCAGTGAAGCTAGCTCAGTGTGTCCATCGGTTTTGGTTGTTTGACGTTCTTCAGCCTCAGCTGCTGCACACGTAAGTCTGCACCTCACCTGTGTTTACTAACTGTACAGTGACCCTACAGTACAACACCTCACCTGTGTTTACTAACTGTACAGTGACCCTACAGTACAACACATCACCTGTGTTTACTAACTGTACAGTGACCCTACAGTACAACACCTCACCTGTGTTTACTAACTGTACAGTGACCCTACAGTACAACACATCACCTGTGTTTACTAACTGTACAGTGACCCTACAGTACAACACCTCACCTGTGTTTACTAACTGTACAGTGACCCAGTACAACACCTCACCTGTGTTTACTAACTGTACAGTGAACAGTACAACATCACCTGTGTTTACTAACTGTACAGTGACCCTACAGTACAACACCTCACCTGTGTTTACTAACTGTACAGTGACCCTACAGTACAACACCTCACCTGTGTTTACTAACTGTACAGTGACCCTACAGTACAACACCTCACCTGTGTTTACTAACTGTACAGTGACAGTACAGTACAACACCTCACCTGTGTTTACTAACTGTACAGTACAGTACAACACACCTGTGTTTACTAACTGTACAGTGACACCTCACCTGTGTTTACTAACTGTACAGTGACAGTACAGTACAACACCTCACCTGTGTTTAGTTTACTGAATACCTGCTCAACCCCTACATACAGTCTCACTGCTCCAGGTCGCTCTTCTCTGTCCTCATCAGGGTAAGACACACACAGACATCACCTGTCTCACTGCTTTCAGAGCAGACTAACATCAGCCTGTCTGTGACAGTGACAACACATCACCTGTGTTTACTAACTGGACAGTGACAGTACAGTACAACACATCACCTGTGTTTACTAACTGTACAGTGACAGTGACAGTACAACACCTCACCTGTGTTTACTAACTGTACAGTGACAGTACAGTACAACACCTCACCTGTGTTTACTAACTGTACAGTGACCCTACAGTACAACACCTCACCTGTGTTTACTAACTGTACAGTGACCCTACAGTACAACACCTCACCTGTGTTTACTAACTGTACAGTGACAGTACAGTACAACACCTCACCTGTGTTTAGTACTTACTTACTTACTTCAACCACCCGCTGCTGCACGAATACCTGCTCAACCCCTACATACACCTGTTTCACTGCTCCAGGTCGCTCTTCTCTGTCCTCATCAGGGTAAGACACACAGACAGACATACACCTGTCTCACTGCTTCAGGTCAGAGCAGACTAACATCAGCCTGTCTGAGTTTTATTTTTGTTAAACTGTGACAGTACAGGACAACACATCACCTGTGTTTACTAACTGGACAGTGACAGTACAGTACAACACATCACCTGTGTTTACTAACGTGACAGTGACAGTACAACACCTCACCTGTGTTTACTAACTGGACAGTGACAGTACAGTACAACACATCACCTGTGTTTACTAACTGGACAGTGACAGTACAGTACAACACATCACCTGTGTTTACTAACTGGACAGTGACAGTGACAGTACAACACATCACCTGTGTTTACTAACTGGACAGTGACACTACAGTACAACACCTCACCTGTGTTTACTAACTGGACAGTGACAGTACAGTACAGTTCAGGTGTGTTTGTTTTGTTCAGGTGTGAGGAGGTGGTCCTTGTCTCCACCTCCATCCTCTGTGTTGCTGTCAGATTGGTCCAGTCTTCATCTCTGCTGGATGTCCTGGTTCACTTCGTGCTGAGAACACACACACTGACTGACCTGCTGCTGCAGCGATGCGACCACATCTCTGACCAGGTAAGTCCAGAACACATCACATGTATAGATACAGGTGATTCTGCAGGTAAGACCCACAAACCGATCCAGGTGTGTCTCCCTGTCCCCAGATCAGTTTGGCGTCTCTGTCTCTGGTGGAAGAGTTACTACAGAAGCCTCACAGAGACATTCTGGATGAGCTGGTGTTGAGTTTCCTGCAGAGTCGTAGTTACCTGTCTCTACCTGCTGCAGGACAGGACGACAGGTACACTGAGAGCCATGAGGCCAATGAGGACATCGAGTGAGTCCAACACACTGTGACATCACAACATGACGTCATACAACCTTCAACAGCAGATTATAAAACAGAATAAACAAACATATTGATCACAGTGAAGATAATCATGTCTGTCTGTCTGTCTGTCTGTCTGTCCAGTGGTCTGGAGGAGGACCCGTTCTTCTCCGACAGCTTGTTGTTCTCAGACAGTCAGCTCCTTCCTCCTCTCTCTGGTCTGGGATCAGCTTCTGATGTTGTCAACAGGTAACACACACACACACACACACACACACACACACACACACACACACACACACACACACACACACACAAACTGACTGGTTTCATTGTGTGTGTGTGTGTGTGTGTGTGTGTGTGTGTGTGTGTGTGTGTGTGTGTGTGTGTGTGTGTGTGTGTGTGTGTGTGTGTGTGTGTGTGTGTGTGTGTGTGTGTGTGTGTGTGTGTGTGTGTAGTTTCCTGTGTTTGGTTCCAGTTCAGGTTCGATCAGCTCAGCTGCTGCAGGAGGGAGGATACGAGTCGTATGTCCACGACGCTCACACACTGGTCAGATCACACACACACACACACACACACACACACACACACACACACACACACACACACACACACACACACACACACACACACACACACCTTGGGTTGAAGGACGTGCTGCTATGACAACAGATCCAGTTTCATTTAAACCGTCTTCAAGAAACATAGAAGTCAGACTCGCATACGTGATGATCTGATAGCTGGTTGGTCCTCACCTGAAGAACCGGACCTGGTTCTCATAGAGATAGAAGGTACTGATGGTCTTCTTCTTCTGCTCCTTCCTCAGGTGACCGAGTGTCAGTCTCTCTCTCTGTCGTGGAATTGGCCGCTTAGTCTTCTTCCTCCCTCTTCAGGTGAGGGGGAGGAGTTCTTCGAAGGTCACCTGCTGAAAGTTCTGTTTGACCGACTGGGACGCGTCCTGGAGCAGGTAGACACCCACCTGTCTGTCCTCTGTGATGACTCACCTGTACACCTGTCTGTCCTCTATGATGACTCACTGTACACCTGTCTGTCCTCTATGATGACTCACTGTACACCTGTCACAGGTGAGTCATTGTTTATCTTGTGTGATTGCAGCCGTACGAGTTGAACCTGAAATTGACGGCAGTTCTGTCCAGACTGTCGGCCTTCAACCACCCGCTGCTGCACGAATACCTGCTCAACCCCTACATACACCTGTCTCACTGCTCCAGGTCGCTCTTCTCTGTCCTCATCAGGGTAAGACACACAGACAGACATACACCTGTCTCACTGCTTCAGGTCAGAGCAGACTAACATCAGCCTGTCTGAGTTTTATTTTTAACTGTGACGTCTGATCAATTTTTATATTGAATTGACTCACCAGTTTTTATATCTGTCTGTCTGACTGTCTGTCTGACTGTCTGTCTCTCTCTACATGTCTGTCCTTCTGTCTCTCTGCCTGTCTCTCAGTTGATGGGAGAGTTGATGCAGAGGATTGAACAGGTTTCCAACCTGACAGACAGACTGTTGAACACCAGGAGAGACCTGCTCGGACTGAACCACAACACCGGGTAACTACCTGTCTGTCTGCCTGTCTTACACCTGCTCTTTGTAGCCGTGTGCAGCAGATTGCAGTTCCTCAATCACACTTTCTAAAGATGAGGCAGAACAGTTTACCTGTGTACACTGAGCTTACCTGTGTTTACCTGAGCTTACCTGTGTCTACCTGTGTTTACCTGAGCTTACCTGTGTCTACCTGTGTACATTGAGCTTACCTGTGTTTACCTGAGCTTACCTATGTCTACCTGTGTTTACCTGAGTTTACCTGTGTCTACCTGTGTACACTGAGCTTACCTGTGTTTACCTGAGCTTACCTGTGTCTACCTGTTTACCTGAGCTTACCTGTGTCTACCTGTGTACACTGAGCTTACCTGTGTCTACCTGTGTTTACCTGAGCTTACCTGTGTCTACCTGTGTCTACCTGTGTTTACCTGGGCTTACCTGTGTCTACCTGAGCTTACCTGTGTCTACCTGTGTACATTGAGCTTACCTGTGTTTACCTGAGCTTACCTATGTCTACCTGTGTTTACCTGAGCTTACCTGTGTCTACCTGTGTACACTGAGCTTACCTGTGTTTACCTGAGCTTACCTGTGTCTACCTGTTCACCTGAGCTTACCTGTGTCTACCTGTGTACACTGAGCTTACCTGTGTCTACCTGTGTTTACCTGAGTTTACCTGTGTCTACCTGTGTACACTGAGCTTACCTGTGTTTACCTGAGCTTACCTGTGTCTACCTGTTTACCTGAGCTTACCTGTGTCTACCTGTGTACACTGAGCTTACCTGTGTCTACCTGTGTTTACCTGAGCTTACCTGTGTCTACCTGTGTCTACCTGTGTTTACCTGGGCTTACCTGTGTCTACCTGAGCTTACCTGTGTCTACCTGTGTACATTGAGCTTACCTGTGTTTACCTGAGCTTACCTATGTCTACCTGTGTTTACCTGAGCTTACCTGTGTCTACCTGTGTACACTGAGCTTACCTGTGTTTACCTGAGCTTACCTGTGTCTACCTGTTCACCTGAGCTTACCTGTGTCTACCTGTGTACACTGAGCTTACCTGTGTCTACCTGTGTTTACCTGCGCTTACCTGTGTCTACCTGTGTTTACCTGAGCTTACCTGTGTCTACCTGTGTTTATCTGAGCTTATCTGTGTCTACCTGTGTACATTCAGCTTACCTGTGTCTACCTGTGTTTATCTGATCTTATCTGTGTCTACCTGTGTACATTGAGCTTACCTGTGTCTACCTGTGTTTACCTGAGCTTACCTGTGTACACTGAGCTTACCTGAGCTTACCTGTGTACACTGAGCTTACCTGTGTCTACCTGTGTTTATCTGAGCTTATCTGTGTCTACCTGTGTACATTGAGTTTACCTGAGCTTACCTGTGTACACTGAGCTTACCTGTGTCTACCTGTGGATGTATCCTCAGGCTGGAGCACTTGACCTTGATGAGAGGACTCGTCGTCCTTGAGGAGTTCTGTAAGGAGCTTGCCGCCATTGCCTTTGTCAAACTGCCCCTGGACCAGCGGTGACCCACCTGGACCAGCGGTGACACACCTGGACCAGCGGTGACCCACCTGGACCAGCGGTGACACACCTGGACCAGCGGTGACCCACCTGGACCAGCGGTGACACACCTGGACCAGCGGTGAATTCTTCTACCTGATCCTGTATGAAGTGGATCAGGTAACTCTGCTGGTCCACCTGGACTGAACATGTGGACCTTTTGACGTTTCTGAGGCGACCCTGAACGTCTCGTTGTCTCTGCCTTAATCATCTGTCTCACTTCACCCTGATTTTACAGTCTGACATCACTGTGATGTCACAGTGATGTCACTGTGAGCCTCCAGAGACTGTCCAGAGCTGGATAGAGCTGCTGAGTGGAGAGACCTGGAATCCCCTGAAGCTGCACTACCAGCTGAGAGCCGTGATGTCACAGTGACGTCACAGCCTGCACTCAAACAGCAGTTTTATTTATTTATTATCGTTTTAATAATATTTCATTATGAAGCAGAGTCTCTGTTTATAGCAGATCAATAATAATATCAATAATAATAATATGTCTCCTCAGCAGGAAACTCGATGATGATGACTCGATAATGTGAACTTTATATATATAAGGTTAATAATATATATATAAGGTTAATAATATATATATATTATATTTATAATATATATATATATATTATATATTATATATATATATATATATATATTTATGATCAGTTTTTATCCCAAAGAATGCGGCGATGAATAAATATTTAATTTGTTCTTGTCAATAAAACCTTGTGGTTCTTCTTTCAATCTTTTATTGATTACTGTCGCTCACATGAACATATTCAATAAATTACAGTACATTACATTACATTCATTTAGCAGACGCTGTAATCCAAAGTGACTTACAATAAGTGTATTCGCCCCCTGTGGTCCACAGCGGTACTGCTCCTCCAGACCCCCTTTAGAAAACCTCCCGTTTTACTGCAGCAGGTCTGACTGTCCGACCCTCAGTCCTGGTTCTGGTTCTGGTTCTCCTGGGCCCCCTTCTCTCCAGAGGGCCCAGCAAAACGGACTGCAGGAGGAGGAGAAGCTCTGCTGATCAGTATGATCAGCAGAGCTTCAAAAAGGAAGGTCTTCAGCCTGCTCTTAGTGGTGAGTGTGTCTGCCCCCCGGACTGAAACTGGAACCTGGTTCCACAGAAGAGGAGCCTGATAACTGAAGGCTCTGGCTCCCATCCTACTTTTATATACTCTAGGAACCACAAGTAACCCTGCATTGATGGAGCGCAGCTCTCTAGTTGGGTAATATGGAACTATAAGTTCCTTAAGATAAGACGGTGCCTGGCCAGTTAGAGCTTTGTAGGTGAGTAGAAGAATTTTAAATTCTATTCTTGATTTAACAGGGAGCCAGTGCAGAGAAGCTAATACTGGAGTAATATGATCTCTTTTCTTAGTTTTTGTTAGAACACGTGCTGCAGCATTCTGGATCAACTGTAAAGATCTAAGAGACCTATTAGAGCAGCCTGATAATAAGGAGTTACAGTAATCTAGTCTAGAGGTAACAAATGCATGAACTAGTTTTTCTGCATCGCTTTGAGACAGGATTTGCCTGATTTTCGCAATGTTACGTAAATGAAAAAAGGCTGTCCTTGAGATCTGTTTTATATAAGAGTTAAAAGACAGATCCTGATCAAAGATAACTCCAAGGTTCTTAACAGTAGTGCTGGATGCTAGAGCAATGCCATCTAGAGAAACTATATCGTTAGATAATTGATTTCGAAGGTGATCTGGGCCTAGTAGGATAACTTCTGTTTTTTCAGAGTTTAACATTAAGAAGTTACAGGTCATCCAGGTTTTTATGTCCTTAAGACATGCTTGAAGTTTAGAGAACTGGTTAGTTTCGTCTGGCTTAATTGATAGATATAACTGGGTATCATCTGCATAACAATGAAAGTTTACTGAGTGTTTTCTGATAATATTCCCTAAAGGAAGCGTATATAAGGTAAATAAAATAGGTCCAAGAACAGACCCCTGTGGAACTCCGTGACTAACCCTGGTTTTCATCGAGGTTTCATTGTTTACATATACAAACTGAGATCGGTCTGATAAATACGACTTAAACCAGCTGAGTGCGGTTCCTTTAATGCCTATTAGATGCTCCAATCTCTGTAATAGGATTTGGTGATCAATGGTATCAAATGCAGCACTAAGGTCTAACAATACAAGTACAGAGACAAGTCCTTTGTCTGAAGCTATTAGAAGGTCATATAGTTTTCACCAGTGCCGTCTCTGTGCTATGATTCACTCTAATCAAAAATAATATTATTAATAATGATACTGATAATGATAATAATAATAATATAAATAATATAAATTAAATTATACTAATAGTAATCAAAAATAATATTGATAATAATACTTATGATAATAATGATTATGTTAATTATAATAACGATAATGATCAGACAGAGTGAGATCCAGTCACGTGTTCCTTTTTATTTTTGGATGTTTATTTTGCATTTCACATCAGGACGGTGTGGGGCTTTTACTGTGAAGGTCTATACCGGATGCATGAGTTCCTCCCTGCAGGAGGAGAGAAGAGGAGGAGAGAAGAAGAGGAGAGAAAAGAAGAGGAGAGAGAAGAAGAGGAGAGAAAAGAGGAGAGAAGAAGAGAGAAATAGAGAGAGAGAGAAGAAGAGAGAGAAGAAGAGGAGAGAGAGGAGAGAGAGAGGAGAGAGAGAGAGAAGAGAGAGAGAAGAAGAGAAGAGAGAGAAGAAGAAGAGGAGAGAAGAAGAGGAGAGAGAAGAAGAGAAGAGGAGAGAAGAAGAGGAGAGAGAAGAAGAGGAGGAGAGAAGAGGAGCAGAGCTGAAGGTCACAGCTGGAGCATCTTCTTCATCGTCCTCATCATCGATTCAGATTCTGATCGGGAGTCAATGATCCCCTCATGACGTGAGACAGGAGGCCGGAGCGACAGACGGATCAGCTGCTGCATCTCTGCCTGTCTGTCTGACCGCTGCTCATCCATCCTCTCCTCCATCCATCCTCTCCTCCATCCTCTCCTGCATCCTCTCCTCCATCCTCTCCCATCCATCTCCTGCATCCTCTCCTCCATCCTCTCCTCCATCCTCTCCTCCATCCTCATCCTGCATCCTCTCCTGCATCCTCTCCTCCATCCTCTCCTGCATCCTCTCCTGCAGCCCCCCGTCGCCATGGGTAACCGGGGGATGGAGGACCTCATCCCGATGGTCAATAAGCTGCAGGACGCGTTCGCCTCCATCGGGCAGAACTCCAGCCTCGACCTGCCGCAGATCGCGGTGGTGGGAGGGCAGAGCGCCGGGAAGAGCTCCGTGCTGGAGAACTTCGTGGGCAAGTGAGTCTGTCTGTCTGTCTGCCTGTCTGTCTCTCTGCCTGTCTGTCCGTCTGCCTGTCTGTCCGTCTGCCTGCCTGTCTGAACCGGTCCGGGTCGTGACTCGTGTCTACCCGTTTGACAGCGGCTGTCAGAGGGAGCCGCCCAGCTGACTGCATGATGTGGTTATAAATACACATGAAGCTATATAATATAATATAATATAATATAATATAATATAATATAATATAATATAATATAATATAATATAATATAATATAATATAATATAATATAATATAATATAATATGATATGATATAATATAATATAATATAATATAATATAATATGATATGATATGATATGATATAATATAATATGATATGATATAATATGATATGATATATAATATAATATAATATAATATATTCAATTCAATTCAATTCAATTCAATTCAATTCAGTTTATTTTGTATAGCCCAGAATCACAAATTACAAATTTGCCTCAGAGGGCTTTACAATCTGTGCACATGTGACATCCTCTGTCCTTAGACCCTCACATCCTCTGTCCTTACACCCTCACATCCTCTGTCCTTACACATCCTCTGTCCTTAGACCCTCACATCCTCTGTCCTTACACCCTCACATCCTCTGTCCTTAGACCCTCATCCTCTGTCCTTCCCTCACATCCTCTGTCCTTAGACCCTCACATCCTCTGTCCTTACACCCTCACATCCTCTGTCCTTAGACCCTCACATCCTCTGTCCTTACACCCTCACATCCTCTGTCCTTAGACCCTCACATCCTCTGTCCTTACACCCTCACATCCTCTGTCCTTAGACCCTCACATCCTCTGTCCTTCCCTCACATCCTCTGTCCTTACACCCTCACATCCTCTGTCCTTACACCCTCACATCCTCTGTCCTTCACATCCTCTGTCCTTACACCCTCACATCCTCTGTCCTTAGACCCTCACATCCTCTGTCCTTACACCCTCACATCCTCTGTCCTTACACCCTCACATCCTCTGTCCTTACACCCTCACATCCTCTGTCCTTACACCCTCACATCCTCTGTCCTTCCCTCACATCGGCACAGGAAAAAAAAACCTAAAAACCCTTTAACAGGGAGAAAAAAGGAAGAAACCTCTGGGAGAACGACAGAGGAGGGATCCTTCTCCCAGGATGGACAGAATGCAATAGATGTCATGTGTACAGAATGAACAGCATAACAGAGATACAACACATTCAATGTATATGACATAAATGATTCATATAATAAGACTACTTATAATAACAGCAGCAATTATTACAGTAGAATTATAATTATGAAATAGGGATAGTAATGTGATTAATAATAATAATGGAAGTAGCAGTGGGTGTCAGTCGGCTCACAGCAGGAGGCACGACTACGGTCCAGGTACCACAACGATTCATGGAAACCTGCAGAGCGAGAAAGCAAAAAGGGCTTCAGGGTGGAAGTAAAGCTAAAATGCTTAATGGTACAGGTAATAGTAATAGTAATGTGACTAATAATGATAGTGGTAGTAGTAGTGGGTGTCAGCAGGGCCTCAGTAGGCGGCACGATGACAGTCCAGATATAACCCCGATTCCTGGGAACCTGCGAGGCGAGAAAGCACAAGAACTCCGGGGAAGAAGCAAAATCAGTAATGTGCATAAATAGGAGATTAATACATAAAGAAGGAGGGAGAGAAGAGGAGAGAGGAGCTCAGCGTATCCGAGGTAGTCCCCCGGCTGTCTAGGCATATAGCAGCATATCTAGGGGCTGGACCAAGGAGAACCTGAACCAGCCCTAACTATAAACCTGAACCAGTCCTAACTATAGACCTGAACCAGCTCTAACTATAGACCTGAACCAGTCCTAACTATAAACCTGAACCAGTCCTAACTATAAACCTGAACCAGCCCTAACTATAAACCTGAACCAGCCCTAACTATAAACCTGAACCAGTCCTAACTATAAACCTGAACCAGTCCTAACTATAAACCTGAACCAGCCCTAACTATAAACCTGAACCAGTCCTAACTATAAACCTGAACCAGTTCTAACTATAGACCTGAACCAGTCCTAACTATAAACCTGAACCAGTCCTAACTATAAACCTGAACCAGTCCTAACTATAAACCTGAACCAGTCCTAACTATAAACCTGAACCAGTCCTAACTATAGACCTGAACCAGTCCTAACTATAAGCGCTATCAAAAAGGAAGGTCTTAAGCCTGCTCTTGAAAGTGGTGAGTGTGTCTGCCCCCCCGGACTGAAACTGGAACCTGGTTCCACAGAAGAGGAGCCTGATAACTGAAGGCTCTGGTTCCTGTTCTACTTTTATATACTCTAGGAACCACAAGTAACCCTGCATTGATGGAGCGCAGCTCTCTAGTTGGGTAATATGGAACTATAAGTTCCTTAAGATAAGACGGTGCCTGGCCAGTTAGAGCTTTGTAGGTAAGTAAAATAATTTTAAATTCTATTCTTGATTTAACAGGGAGCCAGTGCAGAGAAGCTAATACTGGAGTAATATGATCTCTTTTCTTAGTTTTTGTTAGAACACATGCTGCAGCATTCTGGATCAACTGTAAAGATCTGAGAGACCTATTAGAGCAGCCTGATAATAAGGAGTTACAGTAATCTAGTCTAGAGGTAACAAATGCATGAACTAGTTTTTCTGCATTGAGACAGGAAGTGACTGATTTTCGCAATGTTACGTAAATGGAAAAAAGGCTGTCCTTGAGATCTGTTTTATATAAGAGTTAAAAGACAGATCCTGATCAAAGATAACTCCAAGGTTCTTAACAGTAGTGCTGGATGCCAGAGCAATGCCATCTAGAGAAACTATATCGTTAGATAATTGATTTCTAGTAGAATAACTTTGAGTTTAACATTAAGAAGTTACAGGTCATCCAGGTTTTTATGTCCTTAAGACATGCTTGAAGTTTAGAGAACTGGTTAGTTTCGTCTGGCTTAATCGATAGATATAACTGGGTATCATCTGCATAACAATGAAAGTTTACTGAGTGTCTTCTGATAATATTCCCCAAGGGAAGCATATATAAGGTAAATAAAATAGGTCCAAGAACAGACCCCTGTGGAACTCTGTGACTGACCCTGGTTTTCATCGAGCTTTCATTGTTTACATATACAAACTGAGATCGGTCTGATAAATACAACTTAAACCAGCTGAGTGCGGTTCCTTTAATGCCTATTAGATGCTCCAATCTCTGTAATAGGATTTGATGATCAATGGTATCGAATGCAGCACTAAGGTCTAGCAACACAAGTACAGAGACAAGTCCTTTGTCTGAAGCTATTAGACGGTCATTGGTAGTTTTCACCAGTGCCGTCTCTGTGCTATGATTCACTCTAAATCCTGACTGAAAATCCTCAAATAAACTATTGTTATGCAGAAAGTCACAGAGCTGATTTAAGACTGCTTTCTCAAGGATCTTAGAGAGGAACGGAAGGTTAGATATAGGTCTATAGTTAGATATAGTCTATAGTTAGATATAGGTCTATAGTTACATATAGTCTATAGTTAGATATAGTCTATAGTTAGATATAGGTCTATAGTTAGATATAGGTCTATAGTTAGATATAGTCTATAGTTAGATATAGGTCTATAGTTAGATATAGGTCTATAGTTAGATATAGTCTATAGTTAGATATAGTCTATAGTTAGATATAGGTCTATAGTTAGATATAGTCTATAGTTAGATATAGGTCTATAGTTAGATATAGTCTATAGTTAGATATAGTCTATAGTTAGATATAGGTCTATAGTTAGATATAGTCTATAGTTAGATATAGGTCTATAGTTAGATATAGGTCTATAGTTAGATATAGTCTATAGTTAGATATAGTCTATAGTTAGATATAGTCTATAGTTAGATATAGGTCTATGGTTAGATATAGTCTATAGTTAGATATAGGTCTATAGTTAGATATAGGTCTATAGTTAGATATAGTCTATAGTTAGATATAGTCTATAGTTAGATATAGGTCTATAGTTAGATATAGTCTATAGTTAGATATAGTCTATAGTTAGATATAGGTCTATAGTTAGATATAGGTCTATAGTTAGATATAGGTCTATAGTTAGATATAGGTCTATAGTTAGATATAGTCTATAGTTAGATATAGTCTATAGTTAGATATAGTCTATAGTTAGATATAGTTATAGTTAGATATAGGTCTATAGTTAGATATAGTCTATAGTTAGATATAGTCTATAGTTAGATATAGTCTATAGTTAGATATAGGTCTATAGTTAGATATAGTCTATAGTTAGATATAGGTCTATAGTTAGATATAGTCTATAGTTAGATATAGTCTATAGTTAGATATAGGTCTATAGTTAGATATAGTCTATAGTTAGATATAGTCTATAGTTAGATATAGTCTATAGTTAGATATAGTCTATAGTTAGATATAGGTCTATAGTTAGATATAGTCTATAGTTAGATATAGTCTATAGTTAGATATAGGTCTATAGTTAGATATAGTCTATAGTTAGATATAGTCTATAGTTAGATATAGTCTATAGTTAGATATAGTCTATAGTTAGATATAGTCTATAGTTAGATATAGTCTATAGTTAGATATAGTCTATAGTTAGATATAGTCTATAGTTAGATATAGTCTATAGTTAGATATAGTCTATAGTTAGATATAGTCTATAGTTAGATATAGTCTATAGTTAGATATAGGTCTATAGTTAGATATAGTCTATAGTTAGATATAGGTCTATAGTTAGATATAGTCTATAGTTAGATATAGGTCTATAGTTAGATATAGTCTATAGTTAGATATAGTCTATAGTTAGATATAGGTCTATAGTTAGATATAGTCTATAGTTAGATATATAGTCTATAGTTAGATATAGTCTATAGTTAGATATAGTCTATAGTTAGATATAGGTCTATAGTTAGATATAGTCTATAGTTAGATATAGTCTATAGTTAGATATAGGTCTATAGTTAGATATAGTCTATAGTTAGATATAGTCTATAGTTAGATATAGTCTATAGTTAGATATAGTCTATAGTTAGATATAGGTCTATGGTTAGATATAGTCTATAGTTAGATATAGTCTATAGTTAGATATAGGTCTATAGTTAGATATAGTCTATAGTTAGATATAGGTCTATAGTTAGATATAGGTCTATAGTTAGATATAGTCTATAGTTAGATATAGTCTATAGTTAGATATAGTCTATAGTTAGATATAGTCTATAGTTAGATATAGGTCTATAGTTAGATATAGTCTATAGTTAGATATAGGTCTATAGTTAGATATAGGTCTATAGTTAGATATAGGTCTATAGTTAGATATAGGTCTATAGTTAGATATAGGTCTATAGTTAGATATAGTCTATAGTTAGATATAGTCTATAGTTAGATATAGTCTATAGTTAGATATAGGTCTATAGTTAGATATAGTCTATAGTTAGATATAGTCTATAGTTAGATATAGTCTATAGTTAGATATAGTCTATAGTTAGATATAGGTCTATAGTTAGATATAGTCTATAGTTAGATATAGTCTATAGTTAGATATAGTCTATAGTTAGATATAGGTCTATAGTTAGATATAGTCTATAGTTAGATATAGTCTATAGTTAGATATAGTCTATAGTTAGATATAGGTCTATAGTTAGATATAGTCTATAGTTAGCCAACACCTCTGGATCAAGAGTAGGTTTCTTAAGAAGAGGTTTAATTTCATATAATATAATATAATATAATATAATATATAATATATAATAATATAATATAATAATATAATATAATATAATATAATATAATATAATATGATATGATATGATATGATATGATATGATATAATATAATATAATATTATATTATATGATATAATATAATAATATAATAATATAATAAATAATAATATAATATAATATAATATAATACATAATGATAGGAACAGCCTCTCTGTGTTCTGAAGAGAACGTAGATAACATGTTGAGTTCTGTCAATCCGTCAATAAGTATTTTAGAACTTCTGATAAGATCTAATGAGACAACCAGACCTTCCTGATCCGTTTACCTCAGTTCTACTGTTCTACGGTTCTACGGTTCTACGGTTCTATGGTTCTATGGTTCTATGGGGAGACCTCTCAAAGTGTTTGAGGCTGAGTTGGTGTAGAAATGATTTGTGATTGATTTGAAATAAAATAATGAACATGTTTCAACATGTGAAACTGTTTCTTTAAACTTTAAACAAACTGATTATTTCACAGATGAAGCACTTTGATATATGAAACTCCACCTCTTCCTCTACCTCTTCTTCCTCTTCCTCCTCCTCCTCCGCCTCCTCCTCCTCCTCCTCAGAGACTTCCTCCCTCGTGGTTCTGGTATCGTGACCCGGCGCCCGCTGGTTCTGCAGCTCATCAACTGTCCAACAGGTGAGACAGGTTCACCGTCGTCATGGTTACACTGTGAACATTAACCTAGTAACCATAGTAACTTGCCTCTGCACTGTACTTTTGCTCTGGTTTATGCTTTAAGATGCTTGTTTAAGAAAGGAGATGCACTGATGACTTCTGGTGACTAGTAGTTCTCTTGAATACCTATGTTGAATACACTTCCTGTAAGTCGCTTTGGATAAAAGCGTCTGCTACATGACTGTAATGTAATGTAATGTAATGTAACCTGATCATGTGACTGATCATGTGACTGATCATGTGACGTGTATTGATCAGAGTACGCAGAGTTCCTGCACTGTAAAGGGAAGAAGTTCATCGACTTCGATGAAGTCCGTCAGGAGATCGAGGCTGAAACGGATCGAATCACCGGACAGAACAAAGGAATCAGCCCGGTCCCCATAAACCTGAGGGTCTACTCCCCCAACGGTACCCACACGGCCCCTCACACCAACCTATACACACACACACACACACACACCCTGCTCACCCTTTGTCTGTGTGTGTGTGTGTGTGTGTGTGTGTGTGTGTGTATGTGTGTGTGTGTGTGTGTGTGTGTGTGTGTGTGTGTGTGTGTGTGTGTGTGTGTGTGTGTGTGTGTGTGTGTGTGTGTGTGTGTGTGTGTGTGTGTGTGTGTGTGTGTGTGTGTGTGTGTGTGTGTGTGTGTGTGTGTGTGTGTGTGTGTGTGTGTGTGTGTGTGTGTGTGTGTGTGTGTGTGTGTGTGTGTGTGTGTGTGTGTGTGTGTGTGTGTGTATGTGTGTGTGTGTGTGTGTGTGTGTGTGTGTGTGTGTGTTCAGTGCTGAACCTGACTCTGGTGGACCTTCCCGGGATGACTAAGGTCCCGGTTGGGGATCAACCCGCCGACATCGAGAACCAGATCAGAGAGATGCTCCTTCAGTTCGTCACTAAAGATAACTGCCTCCTATTGGCTGTTTCTCCGGCCAACTCCGACCTCGCCAACTCTGACGCTCTGAAGATCGCCAAGGAGGTCGACCCGCAAGGTCAGTGCTCCTCACCTCCTCCTCACCTCCTCCTCTCACCTCCTCCTCCTCCTCACCTCTTCACCTCCTCCTCACCTCCTCCTCACCTCCTCCTCACCTCCTCCTCCTCACCTCCTCCTCACCTCCTCCTCACCTCCTCACCTCCTCCACATTCATCATGTCATTCTGAGCAGGTCTACCAGGTCCAGGAGCCGAAAGCCTCAATTCAGTTTATTTTGTAGAGCCCGAAATCACAAAAGACAAATGTACACATGAGACATCTTCTGTCCTCACCTCCTCTGTCCTTAGACCCTCACCTCCTCTGTCCTTAGACCCTCACCTCCTCTGTCCTTAGACCCTCACATCCTCTGTCCTCACCTCCTCTGTCCTTAGACCCTCACCTCCTCTGTCCTTAGACCCTCACCTCCTCTGTCCTTAGACCCTCACCTCCTCTGTCCTTAGACCCTCACCTCCTCTGTCCTTACACCCTCACCTCCTCTGTCCTTAGACCCTCACATCCTCTGTCCTCACCTCCTCTGTCCTTAGACCCTCACCTCCTCTGTCCTTACACCCTCACATCCTCTGTCCTTAGACCCTCACATCCTCTGTCCTTAGACCCTCACCTCCTCTGTCCTTAGACCCTCACATCCTCTGTCCTCACCTCCTCTGTCCTTACACCCTCACATCCTCTGTCCTTAGACCCTCACATCCTCTGTCCTTAGACCCTCACCTCCTCTGTCCTTACACCCTCACATCCTCTGTCCTTAGACCCTCACCTCCTCTGTCCTTACACCCTCACCTCCTCTGTCCTTACACCCTCACATCCTCTGTCCTTAGACCCTCACCTCCTCTGTCCTTACACCCTCACCTCCTCTGTCCTTACACCCTCACCTCCTCTGTCCTTACACCCTCACCTCCTCTGTCCTTACACCCTCACCTCCTCTGTCCTTAGACCCTCACATCCTCTGTCCTTAGATCCTCACATCCTCTGTCCTTAGATCCTTCTCTCAGGATGGACAGAAGTCAATAGATGTCATGTGACCAGAATGAACAGCATAACAGATACAACACATTCAATGTTCATGACATAAATGATTCATATAATCACAGTAGCAGAGTAACCAAGGAAACAATAAGACTACTGATAAAAGCAGCAATGACTAAAGTAGAATTATAATAATGAAATAGGGAATAGTATTAGTAATGTGACCAATAATAATAATGGTAGTAGCACTGCGTGTCAGCCAGGTCATAGCAGGAGGCACGACCACGGTCCAGGTACCACAACGATTTATGGAAACCTGCGAGGCGAGAAAGCACAAAGACAGGGAATAGTATTAGTAATGTGACTAATAATAATAATAATAATAATAATAATAATAATAATAATAATAATGATAATAATAATAATAATAATAATGATAATAATAATAATAATGATGATAATAATAATAATAATGATAATAATAATAATAATAATAATAATAATAATAATAATAATAATAATAATAATAATAATGATAATAATAATAATGATGATAATAATAATAATAATGATGATAATAATAATAATGATAATAATAATAATAATAATACAATAATAATAATACAATAATAATAATAATGATAATAATAATAATGATGATAATAATAATAATGATAATAATAATAATAATATAATAATAATAATAATAATAATAATACAATAATAATGATAATAATAATAATAATAATGATAATAATAATAATAATAATAATAATAATAATAATAATAATAATAATAATAATAATAATAATGATAATAATAATAATAATAATAATAATAATAATGATAGTGGGAGTAGCAGTGGGTCACAGCAGGAGGCACGACCACAGTCTGGACCTGGACCTGGACCTGGACCTGGACCTGGACCTGGACCTGGACCTGCTGTTGTTGCTGTTTGTGTTTAAATCAGGACCATGTGTGTTCAGGTCTGAGGACCATCGGGGTGATCACCAAACTGGACCTGATGGACGAGGGGACGGACGCCAGAGACATCCTGGAGAACAAGCTGCTCCCTCTACGCAGAGGTATGAGGTTACTGTGAGACTGTTACTGTGAGGAGACTGTTACTGTGAGGAGACTGTTACTGTGAGGAGACTGTTACTGTGAGACTGTTACTGTGAGGAGACTGTTACTGTGAGGAGACTGTTACTGTGAGACTGTTACTGTGAGGAGACTGTTACTGTGAGGAGACTGTTACTGTGAGACTGTTACTGTGAGACTGTTACTGTGAGGAGACTGTTACTGTGAGACTGTTACTGTGAGGAGACTGTTACTGTGAGGAGACTGTTACTGTGAGACTGTTACTGTGAGGAGACTGTTACTGTGAGACTGTTACTGTGAGACTGTTACTGTGAGGAGACTGTTACTGTGAGACTGTTACTGTGAGACTGTTACTGTGAGACTGTTACTGTGAGGAGACTGTTACTGTGAGGAGACTGTTACTGTGAGACTGTTACTGTGAGACTGTTACTGTGAGGAGACTGTTACTGTGAGACTGTTACTGTGAGACTGTTACTGTGAGACTGTTACTGTGAGACTGTTACTGTGAGGAGACTGTTACTGTGAGGAGACTGTTACTGTGAGGAGACTGTTACTGTGAGGAGACTGTTACTGTGAGGAGACTGTTACTGTGAGACTGTTACTGTGAGGAGACTGTTACTGTGAGGAGACTGTTACTGTGAGACTGTTACTGTGAGACTGTTACTGTGAGACTGTTACTGTGAGGAGACTGTTACTGTGAGACTGTTACTGTGAGGAGACTGTTACTGTGAGGAGACTGTTACTGTGAGACTGTTACTGTGAGGAGACTGTTACTGTGAGACTGTTACTGTGAGACTGTTACTGTGAGACTGTTACTGTGAGGAGGGGGGCGTGTCCCTACGGACGTGACATCACGTGGAAACTATGAATATGACGTTATGTTGAGTGTTGATGGAGCAGCTACAATGTTAGCTTAGCATAGCACCGATCCAACCAAACTCCATCAGAAAAACAAGCTCTTTAGGAGTTGTTTGCTCGTTGTCTTTGGGAGAGAACCGGATGATAAAGCAGAGGTCTTCTGTTGTGGAGCAGAGATCCAGGTAGGTTCATGTGCAGGTAACGTCCAGGTGTCCTCACAGAGACCATGACCTCTGAACTCAGGTTACATTGGGGTGGTGAACCGCAGTCAGAAGGACATCGATGGGCGGAAAGACATCAACGCAGCTCTTCAGGCTGAGAGGAAGTTCTTCCTGTCGCACCCGTCATACCGACACCTGGCAGACCGCATGGGCACCGCCTACCTGCAGAAGGTCCTCAACCAGGTGAGAACCAACTTCTGGGAAATACTCTTGTTGCGCTTGTTCCTCTAACGTCCTCAGAAGGTCCTCAGAAGGTCACTTAGATTGTCTCTCCTCTAGAGGCCCTATTATGCTATTTTCCGGGTCTATCTGGTTCAGAACTACGTCACACTTGGACAGTGAGATAAATGGTTTGTGTTGTGAGGTTAGCGTTAGCGCTTAGCTTCCTCTGTAACCTAGTAACAGAGCGTTTCTCCGTTGCCGATAGCAACTGACCAACCACATCCGAGACACGTTGCCGGCGTTACGCAGCAAACTGCAGAGTCAGCTGCTGTCCATCGAGAAGGAGGTGGAGGAGTACAAGAACTTCAGACCGGACGACCCGGGACGCAAGACCAAGGCCCTGCTGCAGTCAGTACCACATACTGATACCAATACTACACACTTATATATATGTACTAATACTGTGTGTGTGTGTGTGTGTGTGTGTGTGTGTGTGTGTGTGTGTGTGTGTCAGGATGGTGCAGCAGTTCGCGGTGGACTTTGAGAAGCGGATTGAAGGATCTGGAGATCAGGTGGAAACCTA
>NC_072461.1:29229125-29239125 GCF_027596085.1 Anoplopoma fimbria | reverse complement strand
AATAGTACAGGCAATAATAATAGTAATGTGACTAATAATGATAGTGGTAGTAGCAGTGGGTGTCAGCAGGGCCTCAGCAGGAGGCACGATGACAGTCCAAATATAACCCCGATTCCTGGGAACCTGCGAGGCGAGAAAGCACAAGAACTCCGGGGAAGAGAGGGAGAGGAGCTCAGTGTATCCTAGGTAGTCCCCCGGCTGTCTAGGCATATAGCAGCATATCTAGGGGCTGGACCAAGGCGAACCAGAACCAGTCCTAACTATAGACCTGAACCAGTCCTAACTATAAACCTGAACCAGTCCTAACTATAAACCTGAACCAGTCCTAACTATAAACCTGAACCAGTCCTAACTATAAACCTGAACCAGTCCTAACTATAAACCTGAACCAGCCCTAACTATAAACCTGAACCAGTCCTAACTATAAACCTGAACCAGTCCTAACTATAAACCTGAACCAGTCCTAACTATAAACCTGAACCAGCCCTAACTATAGACCTGAACCAGCACTAACTATAAACCTGAACCAGCTCTAACTATAAACCTGAACCAGTCCTAACTATAAACCTGAACCAGCCCTAACTATAAACCTGAACCAGTCCTAACTATAAACCTGAACCAGTCCTAACTATAAACCTGAACCAGCCCTAACTATAGACCTGAACCAGCACTAACTATAAACCTGAACCAGCTCTAACTATAAACCTGAACCAGTCCTAACTATAAACCTGAACCAGCCCTAACTATAGACCTGAACCAGCACTAACTATAAACCTGAACCAGTCCTAACTATAAACCTGAACCAGCTCTAACTATAAACCTGAACCAGCTCTAACTATAAACCTGAACCAGCTCTAACTATAAACCTGAACCAGTCCTAATTATAAACCTGAACCAGTCCTAACTATAAGCGCTATCAAAAAGAAAGCCTGCTCTTAGTGGTGAGTGTGTCGGCCCCCCGGACTGAAACTGGAACCTGGTTCCACAGAAGAGGAGCCTGATAACTGAAGGCTCTGGCTCCCATCCTACTTTTATATACTCTAGGAACCACAAGTAACCCTGCATTGATGGAGCGCAGCTCTCTAGTTGGGTAATATGGAATTATAACAACAATAACGATAACAACAACAACAATGATAACAACAATAATAACAATAATAACAACAACAATAACAACAATAGTAATAATAATAATAATAACAAAACAACAACAATAACAGCAATAATAACAATAATAACAATAACAACAACAATAATAGCAATAACAACAATAATATCAATAACAATAATAGCAGTAACAATAACAACAACAACAATAACAACAATAACAATGTTCATGTTTCAGGAACGTGTACAAAGACTCCCGTCAGCTGGAGCTGGCCAGTGAGTCTCAGGAGGAGGTGGACAGCTGGAAGGCTTCTTTCCTACGAGCTGGAGTGTACCCTGAACGCAGCGTGGTACGACTCACTACCACATCATTACTACAGTAGTACTACATAATTACTTTAGTAGTACTACATCTTTACTTCAGTAATACCACATCATTACTTCAGTAGTACTACATCATTACTACAGTAGTACTACATCATTACTACAGTAGTACTACATCATTACTTCAGTAGTACTACATCATTACTACAGTAGTACTACATCATTACTTCAGTAGTACTACATCATTACTACAGTAATACTACATCATTACTACAGTAGTACTACATCATTACTTCAGTAATACCACATCATTACTACAGTAGTACTACATCATTACTACAGTAGTACTACATCATTACTTCAGTAATACCACATCATTACTACAGTAGTACTACATCATTACTTCAGTAGTACTACATCATTACTACGGTAGTACTACATCATTACTACAGTAGTACTACATCATTACTACGGTAGTACTACATCATTACTTCAGTAGTACTACATCATTACTTCAGTAGTACTACATCATTACTACAGTAATACTACATCATTACTGCAGTAGTACTACATCATTACTACAGTAGTACTACATCATTACTACAGTAGTACTACATCATTACTTCAGTAGTACTACATCATTACTACAGTAATACTACATCATTACTACAGTAGTACTACATCATTACTACAGTAGTACTACATCATTACTACAGTAGTACTACATCATTACTGCAGTAGTACTACATCATTACTACAGTAGTACTACATCATTACTGCAGTAGTACTACATCATTACTACAGTAGTACTACATTATTACTGCAGTAGTACTACATTATTACTGCAGTAGTACTACATATTTACTACAGTAATACCACATCATTACTACAGTAGTACTACATCATTACTGCAGTAGTACTACATTATTACTGCAGTAGTACTACATCATTACTGCAGTAGTACTACATCATTACTACAGTAGTACTACATCATTACTGCAGTAGTACTACATCATTACTGCAGTAGTACTACATCATTACTGCAGTAGTACTACATCATTACTACAGTAGTACTACATCATTACTACAGTAGTACTACATCATTACTGCAGTAGTACTACATCATTACTGCAGTAGTACTACATCATTACTACAGTAATACCACATCATTACTACAGTAGTACTACATCATTACTACAGTAGTACTACATCATTACTGCAGTAGTACTACATCATTACTAGTAGTACATCATTACTACAGTAGTACTACATCATTACTACAGTAGTACTACATCATTACTGCAGTAGTACTACATCATTACTGCAGTAGTACTACATCATTACTACAGTAATACCACATCATTACTACAGTAGTACTACATCATTACTACAGTAGTACTACATCATTACTGCAGTAGTACTACATCATTACTACAGTAATACCACATCATTACTACAGTAGTACTACATCATTACTACAGTAGTACTACATCATTACTACAGTAGTACTACATCATTACTGCAGTAGTACTACATTATTACTGCAGTAGTACTACATTATTACTGCAGTAGTACTACATTATTACTGCAGTAGTACTACATCATTACTACAGTAGTACTACATCATTACTGCAGTAGTACTACATTATTACTGCAGTAGTACTACATTATTACTGCAGTAGTACTACATTATTACTGCAGTAGTACTACATCATTACTACAGTAGTACTACATTATTACTGCAGTAGTACTACATTATTACTGCAGTAGTACATCATGCCTTGTTAACATTGTTATTGCTTTTATTGTTTCTATTTTGCCTTTGAATACCTTTTCTGAATACCTCTTTACAAATAAGATGATTATTATTATTATTATCATTATTATCATTATTATTATTATCATTATTATTATTATTATCATTATTATTATTATCATTATCATTATTATTGTTATTATTATTATTATTATTATTATCATTATTATCATTATTATCATTATTATTATTATTATTATTATCATTATTATCATTATTATTATCATTATTATTATCATTATTATTATTATTGTTATTATTATTCGTATTATTGTTATCATCATTATTATTGTTTATTATTGTTATTATTATTATTGTTGTTATTATTGTTATTGTATTACTGTTATTATTGTTATTGTTGTTATTATTGTGTTATTATTGTTGTTATTATTGTTGTTGTTATTATTATGATGATATCTATATTTAACTCTTTTCTTCTTCTTCTGCAGGACAAAGACAAGGTGAGTTCCTTTCTCCTTACTGACAAGTGTTCCTGTTATTTTGTCCACTCATTGATATCAATGTGTGTGTGTGTGTGTGTGTGTGTGTGTGTGTGTGTGTGTGTGTGTGTGTGTGTGTCTGTGTGTGTGTGTCTGTGTGTGTGTGTGTGTGTGTGTGTGTGTGTGTGTGTGTGTGTGTGTGTGTGTGTGTGTGTGTGTGTCTGTGTGTCTGTGTGTGTGTGTGTGTGTGTGTGTGTGTGTGTGTGTGTGTGTGTGTGTGTGTGTGTGTGTGTGTGTGTGTGTGTGTGTGTGTGTGTGTGTGTGTGTGTGTGTGTGTGTGTGTGTCTCCTCAGGGGGAGGGGGAGGAGTCCCGGTCTGACGGTCAGATCCACAGTCTGGACCCTCAGCTGGAGCGACAGGTGGAGATCGTGAGGAACCTGGTGGACTCGTACCTGTCCATCATCCACCGCACCGTCAGAGACCTGATCCCCAAGACCATCATGCACCTGATGGTCAACAATGTACGCACACACACACACACACACACACACACACAGCAAGTGATGTAACGAGTCACCTGACCTCCTCTCTGCTCCTCAGACGAAGGAGTTCATCCACTCTGACCTTCTGGCTCAGCTTTACTCCTGTGGAGACCAGAACACCCTGATGGAGGAGTCCCAGGAACAGGTGAGAGACAGACAGACAGACAGACAGGCAGGCAGACAGACAGGCAGACAGACAGACAGACAGACAGACAGACAGACAGGCAGGCAGGCAGACAGACAGACAGACAGACAGACAGACAGGCAGGCAGACAGACAGACAGACAGACAGACAGACAGACAGACAGACAGACAGACAGACAGACAGACAGACAGACAGACAGACAGACAGACAGACAGACAGGGATGTATTGTACTGTCTTATTAAATAATGTGCTGAAGGAAAAAAGTCCATGAACCTTTAATCTATAACTGTCTCCCTGCCTGTCTCCCTGTCTCTCCTGTCTCTCCCTGTCTGTCTCCCCCTGTCTCCCTGTCTGTCTCCCTGCCTGTCTCCCTGTCTCTCTGTCCCTGTCTCCCTGTCTGTCCCTGTCTGTCTGTCTGTCTCCCTGCCTGTCTCCCTGTCTGTCTCCCCCTCCCCAGGCTCAGCACCGTGATGAGATGCTGAAGATGTACCACGCTCTGCGTGAGGGACTGAACATCATCGGTGACATCAGCACCTCCACCTTCACCACCACCAATCCTCCGCCTGTCGATGACTCCTGGCTGCAGGTGACGGGGATGCCGTCGGGACACAGGTAACCTAGCAACGGGTCAGCTGAGACACGGACGCCGCTCACATGTCCCCCATTCCTGAGTCTCTCTGCCGGTCCCTGCAGGTCTCCCATGTCCAGTCCGACCCCCAGCGGCGGGCCCCCCCGGACCTCCTCGTCCAGGTGGGCGTTCGGCCCCCGGCCCTCCGTCCCGTCCCGCGGTGTCACCGGACCCCGGACCCCCTCCATCCCTTCCCGACCCAACAGAGCGCCCCCCTGGAGTCCCCAGGTACCAGCACACGCACAGTCTGAGGTCAAAGGTCAAACTGACTATGGAGTGATGTGTTCAAAGACTGTCAGGAAAGAAAAGTTTACTGTGTTTCAGCAGCTGATCAAACTTCACCTGGTTGATAAGTTAATGTTTAATCATATTATTAATATTACTATTATTATTACTATTATTATTACTATTATTATTAATATTATTAATATTACTAATATTGTTATTATTTATTATTTATATTATTATTAAAAATATTTGTATTATTTTGTATATTATTACCCTATTGAGTAGAAATCCAGCTGTTTCAGACAGAATTTGTTAAAATACAGATCCACGTTACCCGTAAATATGATGCAGCAGAATGAGAGATTAGTGGACAGACATGGAGGTGGTGGAGAAGATGAAGAGAACAGAATAAACAATTCAGACAACAGAAAAACTATTTAACACAAATGACACACAGTACTTAAACTAATACTGCAGTTAGTACGTAGTTGAGTACATGTGAGAGTACACCATAATATTATATAATACATGTAATAATATGTTATATGTACATTATAAATAAAGTATAATATAAGTAGTAGTAAAACGTACAGTATACTTTATATATATAGTGTAATATGCTATAATATACGTGTCATGTTAGTGTAGAAGTATGACATAAATATGACAGATATTATGTGTATGACTGCTGGATAATTAACGGAGCTAACGTTAGCATGCTAACTCTGTTCATAGCTGATTGCTTCTGATTGGACAGCGCTACAGAGGTTTCCTAGCAACAGAGTTACACATTAACTGTTTGATCAAGGCTTGAAACTGTAATTCCCCACACTGTAATGGGACCTGAATGCAGCATGACTATGGTCCCAGATGTTTCCAGGTGTTCAGATCTTCACTGTGTCCACTGTGGTTCTTTATTCAGCTCTCATCCAATCAACTTCACTTCCTGTTGAAGACTTTCAAAATAAAGTTAATGTTGTGATTGTGGAGCTTCTTTAAATAAACGTGAACCTGTAACTGGACACAGAGGAGACCTGAGGACCAACGTCTCCTTCTTCTTCTTCTTCTCCTTCTTCTTCTTCTCCTTCTCCTTCTTCTTCTTCTTCTTCTTCTTCTTCTTCTTCTTCTTCTTCTTCTTCTTCTTCTTCTTCTTCTTCTTCTTCTCCTTCTTCTCCGTCTTCTTCTTCTTCTTCGTTGGAGCTTTAGAACAAAACCAGTGATCCACAAACGACCTGCACAGACATGACTCCTCCTCCTCCTCCTCCTCCTCCTCCTCCTCCATCTCTCCTCCATCACTCCTCCATCTCTCCTCTATCTTTCATCCATCACTCCTCCATCACTCCTCCATCTCTCCTCCATCTCTCCTCCATCTCTCCTCCATCACTCCTCAGGGGAAAGGGTTAGCCTAGCTTAGCACAGAGACTGGAAACAAGGGGAAAGGGTTCCAGTCTTTGTGCTAAGCTAGGCTAACCCTTTCTGCTGGACTTACAGAGACAAAACTGAAATGTATAATTCAATAGGTCTGTCACCTCCCAAACATCCACCTGGAGCCATGTCTGTCTACCTGTCTGTCTCTCTGTCTGTCTACCTGTCTGTCTGTCTGTCTACCTACCTGTCTGTCTCTCTGTCTGTCTGTCTACCTACCTGTCTGTCTGTCTCTGTCTGTCTACCTACCTGTCTGTCTCTCTGTCTGTCTACCTGTCTGTCTCTCTGTCTGTCTACCTGTCTGTCTGTCTGTCTACCTACCTGTCTGTCTCTCTGTCTGTCTGTCTACCTACCTGTCTGTCTGTCTCTGTCTGTCTACCTACCTGTCTGTCTCTCTGTCTGTCTACCTACCTGTCTGTCTCTCTGTCTGTCTACCTACCTGTCTGTCTCTCTGTCTGTCTACCTACCTGTCTGTCTCTCTGTCTGTCTACCTACCTACCTGTCTGTCTGTCTCTCTCTGTCTGTCTCTCTGTCTGTCTACCTACCTGTCTGTCTCTCTGTCTGTCTACCTACCTACCTACCTGTCTGTCTGTCTCTCTCTGTCTGTCTCTCTGTCTGTCTACCTGTCTGTCTGTCTCTCTCTGTCTGTCTACCTACCTACCTGTCTGTCTCTCTGTCTGTCTACCTGTCTGTCTCTCTAACTGCCTGTCTGTCTGCATGTCTCTCTCTGTTTGTGTGATCCTGTTCTTCAGTACCTTATGAGTCTAAACAGGTAGCGTCAGAGCAGGTAGCCCCGCCCCTGGCCCCGCCCCTCATATTGACCATATATGGTTATTTTTCAGAATCTCTATCAGTGACCAGTGAGGAGTTCACCAATGGTACGTCAGCTGTCTGTCATCACCTCTGTGTGTCTCATTGTCCAATCAGATCACTGTCCTCGCCATGTGACCCCCAGCATCATAAAGAATCATCACTAGTGATGAAGAGATAACGTTAGCCGTATGATTGACAGCTCCATCAACCTGTCTCTCTGTCTGCCTGTCTGCCTGCCTGTCTGTCTGCCTGTCTGTCTGTCTGCCTGTCTGTCTGTCTGTCTGTCTGTCTGTCTGTCTGTCTGTCTGTCTGCCGGTCTGCCTGTCTGTCTGTCTGTCTGTCTGCCTGTCTGCCTGTCTGCCTGCCTGTCTGTCTGTCTGTCTGTCTGTCTGTCTGTCTGTCTGTCTGCCTGTCTGCCTAGGGCTCCTGCATCTCCATGTCCCTCCTCAGCTCCTCCCTCTGAAATACACAGTATGAACACTAATGAAACTGGTTTCCACTAGGTTCACTTCATTTCTACTGGTTTCAGCCTGGTCCAACTGGTCCCTCCTGGTTTCATCGAGGTACAGCGTGTTCCTAGTGGTTTCAGCTAGAGAAACTAAGTACTTCTACTCAGTAGACGTAGTTCTATTCAGGTTTCATGTACTTTACTACCTTGCTGTATGAGACTGACCTCCTAACTGGTTCCACTGGTCCTCTCTGATTCCAACTGGTTCCACTGGTCCTCTCTGATTCCAACTGGTTCCACTGGTCCTCTCTGATTCCAACTGGTTTTCACTGGTTCTCTTTGATTCCCACTGGTTTTCACTGTTTCTCTCTGGATCTCTCTGGTTCTCACTGGTTCTTACTGGTTCTTACTGGTTCTTATTGGTTCTTACTGGTTCTAACTTGTTCTCTCTGGTCTTCTCTGTTTTTCTCTGGTTCTCAACTGTTCTCGCTGGTTCTCACTGGTTCTCACTGGTTCTCACTGGTTCTCACTTGTTCTCTTGCTCTCTCTGGTTATCTCTGGTTCTATCTGGATCTCTCTGGATCTCACTGGTTCTAGCTGGTTCTCTCTGGTTTCTCTCTGGTTTCTCTCTGGTTCTATCTGTATCTCTGGTTCTCACTGGATCTCTCTGTTTCTCACTGGTTCTCTCTGATTCTATCTGGTTCTCACTGGTTCTCTCTTATTTCTCACTGGATCTCACTGGTTCTAGCTGGTTTTCTCTGGTTCTCCCTGTATCTCTCTGGTTGTCTCTGGTTCTCACTGGATCTCACTGATACCAACAATATTCATTTATTGACCGTTGACCCTTTAACCCTCCTTCCTGATTATTGTTCTGTTGATTCACTCTTGTTCTCCCCTTTTCTTTTCTCTTCTTTCATGTTCTCCTCTCCTCCCAGTCGTCCCAGTAAAGGTAGCCCCGCCCACGGAGAGAGCCCCCAGTCTTCTATGGAGGGTTAACCTGAACCCAGTGTGTGTTTGTGTCTCTACTGAACTGTTCTACTGGTCTCTGTTGATGCTGTGTTACTGTGAACCTTACTAGTAATAATAATAATGATAATGATTATCAGCACATTATGACTATATAGCAAATGATCAGCAATATTGAGTGTATTGATATGTGTGCAGCTGTCTGTCTGCTGTCAGGAGAGTGAGACAGGTCAGCTGTCTGTCTGTCATCGCTTGATGAAGAGATGATTGAGAAGTGAAGAGTCTCACTCCTTAGCTACCCTGTTAGCTAGCATCCACTCCTGGAGTAAAACTATTTATTAAAGTTTATATTTTTTCAGTTAATCTTTTGTTTCTCTTGTTTTAAGCTGATGACATGTTCTTTCTTTATTTATGCTGAAATGTTGCATTCTGGGAACTTTTCTTTACCGTGTAAAGTTTACATATTACTTTAACTTATTTTATTTATTTTATTTGTTATGTTATTATGTAATATGTATTACTCTATTAATATATTTATTTATTCCAGTATATGTTAACGTGGCATTATTGATCGTAGCTGTCACCTTGACAACGGGAACATTTTCCACCTTTCATGTGGCTGTCCGATCAGTGCTGATGGTAAATGTAGTCCAGAAATAAATTCCCCATGCAGCTGTATTGACCCAGAAAGCTGCCGAGCCAGATTGTGTCTACATGTACCAGAATGCATTGCACATGAGCCGCGATCGCTACATCTAAAAACAAACAGAATGAACACAAACATCATTGAAGGAAATAAAACCAAGCTCTCTATTCGTACTGAGACTCTTAACTGCCTGGTTCTATCTGGTTCTAGCTGGTTCTACCTGGTTCTACCTGGTTCCAACTGGTTCCAACTGGTTCTAGCTGGTTTTAGCTGGTTCTAGTTGGTTCCAACTGGTTCCAACTGGTTCCAACTGGTTCTAGCTGGTTTTAGCTGGTTCTAGTTGGTTCCTACTGGTTCCAACTGGTTTTAGCTGGTTCTAGCTGGTTCTTATTGGTTCTGGTTGGTTTTAATGGTTCTCACTGTGAAGTAGCTCAAGTTGGTTCCAGCTAGTTTAACTAGTTCCAGTTGTTT